>NW_010306024.1:0-8864 GCF_000700745.2 Antrostomus carolinensis
CCCCATCAGCTTTTGTGATGAAAATGGTAAGGGACACTCTCCAGTGCCTGGTTTTCTCCCTTTGTCATTCAGGCTTTGCAAGGGAGAGCTCTTTTCTGTTTATTTATCAACTTGGATCCCTTGTCAACACCTCAGTTGACTGAGGTTTTAGCACCTTGGTGGGGTTTTGGAGATTTTGTGGGTTTTGTTTTGGTTTTTGGGTTTGCTGGGTTTTTTTAGCTCTCTCAGCCAAACCTGTCTGTTAGTTTTCCTCCCCTGAGTGTAGGGTAGATATTTTCTTCCTACTACTTTTGCAAGAATTAATCTTCTCTCAGCATGAGTGTCCTCCAGCAAAAAACTAGACAATTCCCCATCCAGCCCTGTCCAGCCCTTGCCAGTGAGAGTGATTTTTGGTGTGCAGGAGATATATCATTGCTCATTTCATTATTTCCAACTGCATGGCAAAGCTCTGGTCCAGCTCACCAACCCCACCCCATGCTCCCCTCTCATGCAATACAGAGGGACAGTACCCAGTGCAACTCATCATGGCAACGTTGCCATCAAGATAGTTGACATTAAACTGTTATAAAATAAACACAGAATCACAGAATCACTTTGATTTGAAAAGACCTTTAAGCTCATCAAGTCCCATCATGAACCCAACACTGACAAGTCCTTCACTAACCCATGTCCCTCGGCACTGTGTCTACACAATTCTTCAATACCTCCACAATGCCAGACAACCAAATAATCTAAAATATCTTGATGTTCTGCACTTTTAAAACACATTAAAAAAAAAAAAAAGAGATAAATAAAAAAAGAGATTTGGTGACCTTGACCAGGTCACTATTGCAACAGCAGAGTGCTGGCCCAGCAGATGCTCCTATGCTTTCAAATTGTACCCTATGTTCCTAGTTTCTGGTTTTAATATATCTTAATTAGCTTGTTCTGTGGCTGAAGAGAAGACACTCCAGTCTGGGTAGTTTTTCAGCCCAGTGCTTGTCAGCAACATAGTTTAATCCCTCTTTAAAATGCATTATCTATTTGCAAGCACAAGACTGAATCCCAACGTTCATCTCCAGTGATCATATCACTTGGGTTTCAAAGAGGAGTGTTATGAGGGAATTCACAAAGGGATACAATTCTGGTTTCAATTTTAATTATTTTTTTTTTCTTTTGTTTGCACCTGCAGCAGGAGTGTGGCTCAGCCTTTGAAAAGAAGTTCTTTGAATTGTATGTTAGAATGTGATTAGAAAATTTCAACATCAGTGTGTTAGTGATTTAATAAATAATTGTTTCCGTCTCACAAACACTGGGATTTCCTTTCCTTTTTTCCCCTTAAGCCAATATATGTATATATTTTTTAAACCCATACTTCTCTAAAGAGGGATGGGATGTAGCAGAGTAAAGAAATTACAATTTTGAAGCCAGTCCTTATTCTGAGTGTGAATTTGGAAGGAATCTTCCCCCAGAAACCCTGTTTTGCTCCTGTGGTTTCCTCCTGAGATCAGCAATATTGCAGTTGTAGTGATGCTCAATTGCAGCACTTACTGTTCATGTTGAGAACCACCTTGTTTGACTTCAGCTTTCTTGATTTGGGCAGGTAGGTGAAGGTCGAGGCAGGAGTTAATGAAAGGGGTGCAGAAAACAAGAAACCCCCCAAAGAACATTTAATTCCACTCATTGAAGGCACTTCATTTCCAAGGACATGAGCTCCCTTTGGATGTGTATCGTTAACAAGTTGTCATCCTGCCTTTAGATGCTGACATGTGGCAAGATGTGGTTGTGGGTGTTGGTCTCTTCTCCCAAGGAACGAGTGACAGGACAAAAGGAAATGGGCTCAAATTGTGCCAGGGGAGGTTTAGATTGGATGTCAGGAAAAAATCTCTTCACCTAAAGGGTTGTCAAGCATTGGAACAGGCTGCCCAGGGAGGTGGTGGAGCCACCATCCCTGGAGGGATTTAAGACATATGTAGACGTGGCACTTAGGGACATGGATTAGAGGTGGACTGGGCAGTGCTAGGTTAACAGTTGAACTCAATGATCTCAAAGGTCTTTTCCAACCAAGTGATTCTATGATTCTATGATTCTATGTCTCCAGAAAAGGATGCAGGATTTGTCCCCAGGAGCCAAAATACCAGACCCTAAAATATTTCTCTCAAAGAAAGCAGATGATTTTTATTACTCTCTTGGAAAGATTTTATTGTGCTCAGTTATTAGCATCTAAACCTGCATTGTCCTACTGGTCAGATTCTTCAGTTCCTATTTTGCATTATTACCTCTATGAATCTGGAGTTCTCAATGTCCCAGAAAAGCAGAATTGCTCCTTATGTGCTCAGGGGTTAAATTTGCCTTTAAATGGTCACGTTTGCCTTCAAAATAAATTGGTTTTCCCCAAGTCTCATCCAGTGAGGAAGATCCCAACTTTTCCTTTACAGTACTCATTTGTCACAGGAATGTGTCCACAAGATGACTCTGCAATAACCAGGCAATTGCTGGTGGAGACCACCTGGAAAGGTCTTCCTTGCCATCAGCAAATGGACCTACCAAGAAGGGCACTGATTCCTCTTGCCAGAACCCCAAGGGGCTGTAAGAGGCTCTGGAGAAGATGGCTGAAGGTGACAACTCAGTGGGTTTAGGAGGAAGGGGCAATTAAAGGAGATGTTTACCTGAACATAGACATGGGACTGACTTCTTGGCTGCTACCGCTGTCTAATAAAACTGGATAAACTCCTGTGGGCAGCAGGAGCAGGGCAGTGCTGGTCCCCCCGTACTGGGCACTGGTGAGGCCACAGCTCGAGTGCTGGGTTCAGTCTTGGGCCCCTCACTCCAAGAAGGACATGGAGGTGCTGGAGCGTGTCCAGAGAAGGGCAACGGAGCTGGGGAAGGGTCTGGAGCACAAGTGTGCTGAGTTCCCTTGTGGCTGAGGGAACTGGGGGTGTTGAGCCTGGAGAAAAGGAGGCTGAGGGGAGACCTTGTGGCTCTGTCCAAGTCCCTGAAAGGAGGTTTTAGTGAAGTGGGTGTTGGTCTCTTCTCCCAAATAACAAGTGACAGGACAAGAGGGAATGGCCTTAAGTTGCACCAGGGGAGGTTTAGGTTGGATATTAGCAAAAAATTCTTCACTGAACGGGTTGTCAAATATTGGAACAGGTTGCCCAGGGAGGTGGTGGAGTCACCATCTCTGGAGGTATTTAAAGTACGTGTAGATGTGCTGCTTAGGGACATGGTTTAGTGGTGGACTTGGCAATGCTGGGTTTATGGTTGGACTACATGATCATAATGGTCTTTTCCAACCAAACTATTCTATGATTCCATATGTGTTTTCGGTTCCCTTGTGTTGTCATTCGTTAGGGGAGATTTGGGTGAAACCCATGTTATTTATAATTGTCAACATCACTCTCAGAAGATATTTTGCCTGCCTGTGTCCCTACTCTTCATCAGAGTAGAAGGCCAGGGCCAGGACTGCTGATGTCCCCACGCACCTTGTGCTGTCGAGTGTTTCAGGTGACAAAGAAATAGCTGCATGGTGGCACCATCCCAGAGCACTGATCTCTCCTGAGCATGCATGGAGAAGGCAAAGGAAGAGGCATCACCTATAAATTATCCTCTCACCTTCCAAGGAAAGACCCCACCATCCTGCTACCTCTCTGATATCCCACCAGGGACAGAGCAACAAGCCCCTTCCCCATCTTGGGCTATGCCAACTCTTCTGTGGTGAGGAAAGGAAACCAGAGCCCTGGTGCTGCAGATCCCTGGGCACTGGTTGTATTTTTGGTCCATGTTTTTTTTTCTCTACAGGTTTGTTCTCCTGTTGTACCACTAGGTGGGCCAAAGCTACACAGGTGAGAGTCCTAACTCTCCTGCACAAGACAGGCAAGGCAGGTGCTTGTCTGATCCCTGCTAGCCAGGGGACAGCCAGCTGAGGGACAGCAGATGGAGGGAATGAACATGGAGAGGTGTCAAAGAGCCCAAAGTTTCACCTTGAGTCATTCAAGTCCGAGCAGGAGAGGTGTCCTGTCCTCAAGAAGTGACCATCTCAGGGACAGCAACCCAGCTGGGACATGACAGGTGCTAGTGAAGTCACTTGCACAAAGTCACATCACAGTCTGGTGGCAAAGAGCAGAGCCCCCACCACCAGTTCAAGGCTGGACCTCACCACCTACAGCCTTTCTGAAGCAGCTCATTGATGGCCAGGACATGTTCTTCAGAGCCTGGTATGGAAGAAACAGAGTCAACACTAGTGCCTGCAGGTAACAGCTGGAGGCACACACAATATGAGAGAGGAACCCTCCTCAAAATAACATTTTTTTCACCCAAGGTGAGGTGACAGATCCTCTATCTAAAAGTCCAAAGGAAAGGATCACCACCCCTGACAGATCTCCTTTACTCTGTAAAGGTCTGGCACATTGGAGTGCAGATTTTGGGGTGTCTGCCTCCATTCAACTGAAAGCCATGTCATGCATCTGATCCTTCCTATCCTCATGGGGACATATCAGTGCTGGATTTTATGCTTTCAGCCATCTTCCACTTCTTCTCTGGAGCACTGTGATCACCTTTATATGAAAATATTTTGTCAGGAATCCAGGAGCAGCCAAAATCCCAGTTTACCATTGACATAGAATAACCTACACAGATCCCAGGGATAGCCAAAGGTCTTTTAGCCAGTGGTCCCTTTCAGTTGAGGACATCTCCTTGCAGCCTAAAGAGCTGAGAAACCCACCCTAAATGTGCTTCTGATGTGCTCATTGCTATCAGTGCCTCTTTAGAGCCCAGAGAAGAGACAATGCCCTGTAGGCATCTCACCTAACTTCAACTATCTGAAGATTAGGCACCAAGTCTAAACTAGATTCCAAACAAAGCGAAATGCAACTCCAGAAGCAATTCACCCCACCTACCATAGACTGGTATCTACAGTGGGATGAGCTGCTGAGGTCTCCACTGCACCATTGACCTTGGAAACGGCCAACATGACCTAAATAGGATTTGGACAGCTGTAGTCAGGCAAGGTGAAGCTAATAGTATAACTGGCACATTTCTGAAAAACCTTCTCCAGCTCCAACATTGAACCAACCTCCACTTCTGGAGAGCAGTGCCCTTTCTACAGTAAAACCAACTGGTCACAGAGAGGCCTGTCTTGAAGGGGGGACATTAATTTAGCAGTAAAATCCATCTTTTCACCAGTTTTGACACTGAATCACACCATGAACCAACCATTATCCATCTTCTGCCTTACTCTCCAATATTAACCTACCTTGTCACTACTTGTAGTGATGTGACTTCAGGTCAAGGTGTATGGTTGATATGGAGGACATGGATCTCAGTCTGCAGGGACCTTAAAAGGCATAGAAGTAAAATGAAAAAAGGAAGCAGAATGACATGTCACAAGTCAACAGGCCCATGGCAAAATCAGGTTTCCAGCAACCCAGCGCCCAGGCCTCCAGGATCCCAACATTTATATATTTTCCAAACATCAGTGGAGGGAGGAGGTTTAGTGGTCACAGCATGTTTTGTAGCAACTCCTACATGTTATTGAGGTTCCTCACCAAGGCTGGCTTTAGGCAAGGTATGTTCCAAAGCTGCCTGGTGGGGATTTACTGGTGCTTCTATTGTCACAAGGTGCTGCAATGTGGGTTTCTTGCCATGGAATGCAAAATAGGCCATGGCTTTCTCACACGGACATGGTGACTGTACCCAACCATGGAGACCACCATGTCCAGAGAGTGATGTGTAGGGTAGACAGTGATAAAATTGTAAAAGGAGAAGATTAACCATCTTCCAGCAAGAACTAGTTCCAGTTATAATTTCCAAAAGCAGATAATGAATCAGATTTTACTAGTGGGAATTCAAACATTAAAGAGGGAAGGGACAGAAGCATTTCTCCACTAAAAATATGTAAAACCTTCTGCTCCATGAGGAGTCTTCCCTGGCTCCATATTTGCTCTCAATGAGGATGATCATCCCATCCTGCAGCCATAATGAATCTTCTCCATGTAGGGCAGAGAGGGAAGGAGAGCAAGAGAAGTGACACAAAAAGTATTTGAGAAGTGTGATGGACTGCATGGCAGCAATCTGTCTGCCTTCCCGTCTGCCTGGATCCTTCCAAACCTCCTCCCCTTGTCCCTGATCTCTTTACATAGACATCTCTGGGGTGGAAACACCCTGGACATGACTTTTTTTGAGCATATGTGAGTGCAGCTGTTCCACCTCATGACTAACTGCATGGTGAAGCCGTCATGTTTCTAAATCCAGCTCTATTTGCACACTCAAGTGGGCCCTGAAGATGCCAGCTGGGCCATCTCCATGAGTAAGCAAGATAGGACCAGCTTGCAATGCCTTCATAAGGCATTCCAACCCCATGATGATGAGACCTGCTCCATGTCCTCCCCATAACTGAAGTTATCCATCTCATTTCATAGCAGGCTTATGGAGGCTGAGGAATTGGCCCCATGACTGTGAAGATGGTCAAGAGTTTATTCTCCTTTTTGACAGTCAGAGTGATGAACTTCCACCTCCTGGGGAAGTCATGAATCAAAACTGGTGTTTAGTTTGCTGGTGTAAGGATGGGCACTGTGGAAAACCCGTGCAAGGCAGGTTGCAGCTCCACCAGGACTGAGACTTAGTGTCTACCACTGAGGATTGACAACCCTACAGCTGGACTTCTCTCAGAAATTCTCCCTGGGCACTGATGAGCAATGCCAAGAGCAAAAAAAAGTCAAAGTCATGCTGCTGTCCTCCCATAGAGGACCAGATCCTGCCCATCATCAAGTATATGTCTGAATATATGTCCAAATATCTGGGAGAAGGATGGAAACCACTGGACCAGCATGGATGAACTTAGCCAAGTTTTGACATCAGGCCCTAAAACCAACTGTTGGGAGAAAACACTGTGGATTTGGGCAGCCAAATGCCAGCAGTAAAGCCTGTGGCTGTCCTTTTACCAACTCTAATGGACTGCAAAATCTGGTCCTTAAAGATCTGTGGTTCAAAGGTACCGTTGATAAGAGATGATTACTCTACAGTAGTGTTGCTAGGGATGGGAATAGCTTTTCTACACCCAACTACCTTTTTTATCAGTGTCATTAAAAGCAGTTGAGGTCAAAGTAAGTAGCAATGGTGCCTACTGAAGGAATCAATCCCATCCGGCTTGCGTGTGAGTGTCCCTATGACAAAGTGGATTATCTCCATCCTCCTCGAAATCGCAGCTGCAAAGCAAAAGAGGAAAAAGGGAGAGTGGTTGAATTTGTACCTTCAGGTAAAGTTACTTGGTGCTTCCTGGTGGGAGGGGCAGAAGCTTTGGGGGATGTTTAAATCTCTCTCCCCAGGAACAAAAGGAGTGGAGATTAACTCGACCCCTGGAAGGGATGTATGTCCTGCTTCTTCCTCCCCCTCCATCCATCCCCGATTTGCCAGGACCTTCGCTCGCAGGCAGGCGCTGGTGTCTCAGGGTCTGTGTGTGTGTGTGTGTGTGTGTGTTCCAGTCTGCAGCGTGAGCAATTTCACTTGAAAAGACAGAGAAATCCCCTCCTTTGAAAGTCTCAGCTTTTGGTTCTTTCCAGTAATGCTATAATTGGATGGGATTTTCTCTAATACACGGGGAAAGTCCTTTAAGATGATTTTTCACACACCACCACCCTCCTCCTCCTTCTCCTTATCCTACCTTCTGCAAGAAAACACCCTTCTTCTCCAACCTCTTTGGCTTTTTTGAGGTGGGGGAGCTGTTGAAGGAGGTGATGGGGAGGGTTGGATTTAATACACTCAATATAATTACAGCATCAACACCATGAGGATTTACTGGGAGAAGCGGTGAGAGCATCCTCATTCCTCCTCTGGAAGCAAGTGAGAAGCTACTCAGATTGACTCGAGTTTGGCTACACGGGGCGATTAGATCTCGGAGCACTTGCCAGAGCTCCCATTCGCAATCACTTGTCATCCAACTCTAAAGAAAATAATCAGGGCCCGACCCCTGCCAAATTCCCAATGATTTAAATATCCCCGAGTGAACTGCTTTTCTAGTATAATTTCACTAGAATGAATATATCTCTCCATCTAACTAAACACAAACATATCTTTATATATATGCATATAAAGCTCTGTGTGTGTGTGTGTGTGTGTAAATAGAAATATTCCCTACTAAGGGAAAAGAGATATGCAATTCTTAATGAGAAAAAGAACGCATTTTTATTCGAGCTAATGCAAGGTTGCAAGCTGTCTTCCAACAAAGTCATTAAAAATTGTACCTCTCTTTGTTCCGTGTGAACCACAGAATTTTTCTGATTCACTGATAAAATAAAAGAAAGTCAAAGAAAGAAATGAAATCTCAGCTGCTTCTTTCTCCTTGTTAAAAAATATATATATATATAAGATAAAAAATGGAAAGAAAAAAAACAACCAACAGGCAGCAGCCACAACCACAAATAATAATAAAAATATCATATAAAAGAGAATAATCGTTGTTATTCCAGGGAGAAAATATCTCATAGCTCATCCAGTGCTTCCATCCCCTTGTTTTCACCTCTCCAACCCCTTTCAAATGACCCAGGGTAAGGGGAAAGCCTGTCAGCTGGGTGACACTTGCTCACAGATACAGCAAGCTTGAAACAATATGTTCCAGAGGAGCAGCAAATCTAACCGCGTACTCAGTGTTAGAGGAGCTACATCTTTATAAAAAAATATTAATCATGGTGTTTAAGGTTGGTTGTTTTTTTGGGGGGGGGGGGTTTGGGGTTTTGTTTCTTGTTGGTTTTTTTTTTTTCTTTTTTTCACCCCACCAAAAACCTGCTGATTTTTGGAACCACACGATCCACCCCAACCTCACCCCCCACCACCGGCGCTGAAAAGGAGAGAAATTATTCTAATATGGAGAGAAAGAAATTTAAAAAAAAAAA
>NW_010306024.1:8945-10127 GCF_000700745.2 Antrostomus carolinensis
AAAAAAAAAAAAAAAAAAAGAGAGATATCAATTACTAGTGCCCTGTAGGGTGGATCTGGTGGATGAAGTCGTTTGCAGCAGCGTCTTCGTAAAATCCGGGGTTGGGATTCCTGGAAATTGTGATGATCTGGATGAACCTTATTGAGATTTGCATGGAAGAAGTTGATTTCTTAGCAGATGTCTTCAGTGGAGCTCTTGGATATCTGGCTGGTTGGACTGGTGGGGAAGGGGTGTGGGTGTCTGTGGGGGTGTGCATGTCTGTGTGTGTGCGTGCATGTCTGGGTGTAAATCCTCTTGTTTTTTTTTTTTTTAAATGAAAAAAAAGAGAAGAAAGAAGAAGAAGAAAAAAAAAAAAAACACAAGCAGCTGAAAGTTTCTAGAAAGTTAGTTTGAATGGATCTCGACCACCATCACCATGAGGAAATGGGGATTTGAGAAGAAGACAGAATGGCAAGAAGAAGCAAATCGAAAAAAAAAAATATATATTTTTTTTTTTTAAAAAAAAACCTTCACACTTTTTTTTTCTTTTTTTTTTGCATTTTAGTAGCTTCGACCCAGGGAGTGAAATCCGGGCAGGTTGTTATAGCTACCCAAATCCACAGGGGTCCCCCCTGTCTATTTAAACCCCCTAAATCTTCCTTCCCCTTTTTAAAACTGCATTTTATCCCTTGGCTTGTGGGCCAACGTGCCCCCTAATGAGTATTAAAACACTATCTCCTTGCAATTAGCTCATTCCTGACTTCGCGCTCCTGATTGACAGAACAAGCCAAAGCATCAGAATTCTCCCTTTGGCAATAAGTGCTGATTGGGTCCTTTTTAAGAGAGCTACTTCAAAAAATTTTTTTCTTCTTTTTTTTTTTTTTTTAATATTTGCCTTCAGTGTCTTGGCTGAGAGAAGAGTTTTTTACCTCTCTGAGATTTTTTTTTATTATTTATTTATTCTTTTTTTCCTTGAGAGTAGTAGAGGAAGCAAGAGAGGATTTTACCTGGTCGGGGTTGAGTTCACTTCATTTGACTTTTTTAATTTTTTTTTCCCTTTAAATTATTGTTATTATTATTATTATTATTATTATTAAAATAATCATCCTGCCTCAGAAGAAAGGAAGTTTTTTGGCAAGTCTGGTTAAAAAAAAAAAAAAAAAAAAAAAAAAAAAAAAAAAAATTTTTATTATCGGCCTTTTT
>NW_010306024.1:10394-10700 GCF_000700745.2 Antrostomus carolinensis
TTTATTTTGACTTGGTTATACCTGATCTCTCCTTCTCCTACTGTAAAAGAGAGAGAGAGAGCGATCGGAAAGTTATTTATTTATTTAATTTTTTTTTTTTTTAAAAAGTTCTTTGATCCTCTCCTGGGAAGAACAAAAGGCGCTGCCTGAATTAAAGAGATAATGATACAAGTTGACATGAGCATTTCAAGGTGATTTCGAGCTAGTCAGGTGGAAGGAAGAGGGGGGAAAGGATGAAAACTTCATTTTTCCCTTTGCTTTAAGGAATATTTAGGGGGGAAAAAAATTAAAATTAAAAAAAAAATA
>NW_010306025.1:0-34198 GCF_000700745.2 Antrostomus carolinensis
AAGCCTGGTCAAGCCTGGGAAGCAAACCAAATTCCTTGCACTTGTGAGTGCCAGAGAACCTGAAAGCTGTGGAAGAAATTACTTTCTCCTGAAACAAGCCTGTCCAATACTGCATTTTTCATATCTGATATGGAAAATTATCCCACTCAATGTGAATAGGATTGAGTTCATTGAGGCTTTTATACATTACCTGGTTAAAAGGTATACTGCTCTGTAAAGAAACAGCATCTCTGCAGCTTGATGATAATACATGCATGTATGTAATAATTTTCTCTTATTTTGTTAAGCTGTTTCCATATCACAAAGTTAACAGTACAAAAAGATGTATTAGATGATATCGTTCATCTTCTGCCAGATGAGCAATGTTCACTGCTGTGCTGTTGTTCTGAGCGTCATTCAGGTTAGTTTTGAATGAATAGCAGGCCATGTTTAGGAGATCATTGTCCCAATACATGAAAGCTACTCAAATCTTTATTCCCCGCTGATTTTTTCTAGGAACTAGATGTCTGTACTTTTATAAAAATCTGGTATGAAGAAAATGACTCTCATATACTACCTTTGTATTCTGATACGTAGCAGTTTATTTAACTTAGCCTATCTGCTCAAGGAGAAATGCAAAAGTGGAAAAAAGCCAAAGCTATCATGATTTTAATTGCTTGAACCAGCAGACCTTTTGGTGTACCAATCCTTGACTTGAAAAACTTTAGCTGCTCTATGACCGCGTGAGTTGCCTATGTAAGGGAATAAGGGGTATCACCTTACTCCACAAATGAACTGTCTGTAGCACAGAAGGGAAAATAATCTTCAAGAAGTTACAGTTTGACTGCCTGTATGGTGAGATGGGTATGGGCATAACCTTAATTACAGTCTTTTGCCAGCACAAGATCTAGCACAGCCAGGTTGTGTGGCTGTGATTGCTGCTCATGGGACAGGCTGTGTTTCCCTTTCATTAGCTCTTGTAAAATGGTTGTAGAGACCCTCCTCCAGACTTCTGTGTGTATTTACTTTTGGGAATCGGAGTATGACAGGATTCACATTTGGCAGTGACGTTCTGTCAAATCAAAAGGGTGCAGCTGAGAAGATAAAGGTCAAAGGAAATGATCAAATATGTAAATTTAGGTAGGACAATTTGAGTGCTAGCTGATTGTGAGGGAGAAGAGACAAGGTCATTGATACTGCTTGACTCTTGCCTTAGTTGGGGTCGTACCAGTTTGTCTGATTCAAAAGCATTTGCAGTACAGGGAATTAAACTGTGTGGAGCAGGAACAGAAATAGAAAGAATATTTTAAAAGCAGAGAGAGCAGCAAAGGTCAGCTTGACTCTGCACCTAAATTTGGCAGCTCGGTGCAGAGCTCAGTCTGTCAGACATCTAAAGAACTCATTTGTTTGCGGAGTTACCTGAGCTTTTGATTGACAGTGTTACCTGATGCGTTCCGTTGCTCTTCTGTGTTCACTTTCAATGCACAGCATGCTATTTTTACACTTTTCAACACAGATGCAGTGTTCTGTGGTTTTATAATAAGAGGCTAATGGAAGCTTTAAATTTTTTTTTAAAAAAGAAGAAAAAAAAAAAAGAGAAAAGAACGATCTGCTTAACAGGACAAAAAAGGCATTATATGATATTTCTAACTGTCTTTGCTTGAGAATTCACTACGAAAATTTCCAAAGTCTAAAATGTATCTGGTGGATCGTCGATGGCAAAGATTTTATCAATGTTTATATGTTTCTTTTAAAGGTCAAGAAATGTCACAAGAAAAGACTGAAAGCACTTAATGTAAATCATTCCTGGAACGTATCCAAGTGGCTTTTATCTCCTGGCTTCTTTTTTCTTTTTTTTTTTTTTTTTTTTTTTTTTTTTTTAGGAGTTATAGGCAGCAAAGCCACTTTTTCTCCACTTAAGGACAACAGGAATGTGGGGAGAGGGAGAAACAAGGGGAACGAAAAAGGACTTTGTGACACACATCAGTTTAATTTTAGATGGAATGCATATGCCTTCATGCTAAAGGATCAAGATGACACTAACCAGTTGATGACCTTGAGGATGTTATCAGGAATGACCAAACCATGTTTTGGTGCCTCTAAAATTCACTGTTACATTGGGTGACTGAAAACAAAAGGCCTGGTGGTGTTTGAAACATTCATACTTAGAATAAAATCTGTGAGGCTGACAGAATCACATGTAAGTTAGAGAGGAAGGGAAAAACAGAGAGAGCAGCAACAGATTAATTTATCAAGTGAAGTTAGTGGACTTTCCTCCTCCCCTTTTTTCTTCTCTCTCACCGAACGTTAATAGAAAATAGGTTGTGTTTAGGGTTTTTCTTACGAACTGGTATTCATTTATTTATTTTCAATATCAGAGCCTTCTAAGCAGTCAAATTTGACAGGTGACAAGGAAACTTCTATGTGAGGAAATTCATTGTGCAGAGCACCTCCGTCAGTGACCTGATGCTATCAGGATGGCCAGCCCCTGCCTGCACCAGTTAACATACATAGATCTGATCATGTTCCCCCAGTCTGGGCAAGGACCAGACTGTTCTCTTGGGACCTAATCTACTCAGCATCTAAGCTCTCTGCTGCTTTGGCTCAGCGTGCTGCAGTGTGCCTGTCCCTACCCTCTACCATGGCCCCTTTTGTTGGCTGCTGGGGCTTGTGTGATAGTTGAACTGAGCTGGCAGCCAAACAGGACACAGCCACTCGCAGCCCCAACACCCCCCCTCCCCCGAACCCAGGGAATCAGGGAAAGAATTGGAGGGGTAAAGGTGAAAGGTGAGGAGACTTGTAGGTTGAGATAAGAACAATTTAATAATTAGAGTAAAATAAAATTAAAATAGTGATAATAATAATAACAGCAATGATAACAACTATATATATATCTATATATATATGAGCATATATAGGTATATGAGTACAATTGCTCACCACCCGCTGATAATGATCCCAGAGGAGCGAAAAGGAACCCTGAAACTGAAATTACAATCCCGGAAAAGCGAGCCCGAACAATTCCTGAGAGAATCCCTCCCACTTCCCATTCGGCCTCGGTTAATATACTAAACATGATGTAATATGCTATGGAATATCTTATTGGCATATCCAGCTGTCAGTTCTGGGGTTTACTGACTACTACACTTTTCATCTCCATCCCCTCCTTCCAATTTTTTAAATTCATCTTCTTTCTCTGAAACTAAATTTAGAGTAAATTCTATAGGTCTTCAACTTGTTTTTTTTTTCACAGCAGAAAGCCTGAATCAGAAGGGCTGTATAGATATTTGGCATGTGGTAGGCAAATTACCTTGAAACCTAGATTTTGAGATTTCAGAGCTTTTGTTCCAAAGAAAAAATTATCACTTACCTTGCAGCCAAACCAGAGCATTCAGCAACACCCAAGGAGTCTCAGGTGTAGAAAGTTAACTATAAATTGGCTTCTAGATTATGGTTTTGTTTGCTAGACCTAGGACACTGGATACTAAGGCAAGGAGGGAAGGACATAGGCTTATGGAAACTGGTCATTAAGATTATTGGATCTGTAATAAATTAGGGAATATCTATGCTTGTTACAAAATCAGACTTTAGACAAGCATGGGCCTCAGAATACTCCTCTCATCTTGAAAGCATATGCAGGTGTAACAAACTGGTTCTTCACATAGTTGTCTGGAATTTTCCATAAAAGAGAAAGAGAGCAGAGGAGGACCAGATGAGGTTTTCTCCTCCACCCTGGTCCCCATACCAGTACTCCTGATCATCTGTGCTGGTACTTCTGCTGGTAAAGAGTAATTTACAGATTGTAAGAGGTCTTCAGTGCCCACCTTTGGAAAGCTGCTGTTCAACTTTTCTTCATCAAATGAAGTTGCAACTTCATTTAATAAAGGAAAACAAAGCTTCACTAACTGGTGTGTGATCACCCAGTATTCATAGAAAGTGATATAACTCTCATATTTACAAATATGCAAATGGTTTCTGCTCTCTAGTTTGAAAAATTATTTTCAAGACATTGCTTCTATTTAGAAACCCCAGAAGAATACTGTAGCAGTCAGCTGCTTGCTTCCCTTACAATTTGCAACTACTATAACTTTGCAGTTGTCATTCCTGCTTTGAGTATTCTGAAAAATTGTAGCCTAATTAAATAATTGTGGCAAATTTTTATTTTTTTAAATACACATTTGCAGCTGACAGTTACAAGGAAACCCAGATGGTGAAGATAAAGGAAGAACCAATGGAAGTTGACATTCATGATTCACAGGCTTCAGTGTCACCCAGCCAGCCCAGCCAAAATGTTGGCTACAGCACTTTATTAGGGCGAGACATTAATGAACACATACAGAAGGCACCAGAAGGTCGAGTGCTCCCAGAAAGAAACCTATTCAGCCAAGATATATCAGTGAAGATGGCATCCGAGCTGCTCTTCCAGTTGTCAGGTAAAAGCAGTGGAAACAGTCGATAGTTGAGTTTAAAGAACAAAAAGAGATCGTGTGTAAGCATTACGGTGCCATGAAAGTGTGAGATTGCTAAGGCTGAAAAATAATAGGAGTTAGAGCTGTTCTACCCTCACATTTGGAATGCAAAAGCCTTGCCAAATGTCCCCTATACTTAGCATATGCTTTAGAGCACTGTGACAGTCAGGTCAGGTTCACAATATTTGAACTGAGTTGGAAAAGCCGGAGTTCAACTCCTGTATTTTTGAGAGCTAATTAAATAATTTGTGACAACTGGTTGATCCAGGCCTTTGAGTGTAGGGGAACCTATAGATGACAGTTACTGGCATAAGTGGCCAGTGGCTGCAGCATGCAGTGCTCCTGGGGCTGTGCTGTTCATTTCTCTCGACAAAGAAGTCGAACCTCAGCTATTAGATAAAGGCAATGATATCAGCACTGTGTTTAATGAATGCTTGTATTTGCACACTTTGCATGGAGCACTAACACTGAAATATAAAGCTGAAAAAATGTGTTGGGTGTTAGCTTAAATAAAGTCATCCCCATTCTCTAGTCATACTGCAACCATTTACCCTAAATTACTCTGGATTATGCTGTTATCAGAAAGCATTAAAATAGTTCTGCTGAATAAAACCTGATAAAGAGAATATGATATATGCTAATCACAAAAAAACATGTGTTCCTCTGCAGAAAAGGTGAGCAAAGAGCACAACCACAATAAAGATAACGCCATCAGAACTACAGCCAGGTAAGTGCAGTCCATGGTTATCTGCAAAGCTGTAGTGTAAATGGCTGTGCTTCATTTTGCCTTGTGCACTCAAATGTGTCTGTCTCCTGCAAATGTGACCTGATATTACAAGTGTAAGATATTTTCGTGAGTATTATAACCTATACCTGATCACACCTATAGATCTGATTGCTTAGAGTTTATGAGACAAAAGGTGTTTGGACCAAAATGACTGTTCTCCTCTGATCAAGTATTCACACATCATTTTAAGAATTATTTTTGCAATTTTTTTTCTACAAAAACTGAATCTTAAAAGAAACTGCAGAGTACATGCAGTGCTTGGGGGAAGAACAGGCTGACAACTGGATTTTAAGACATGTACTAATGTGAGAAGAGGTGATTTTGATTCAGTCTTCTGTCAGACTTGGATTTCTTTAATAAAATTTCACTTTAGTATTTCTATCATCTCAATGCCTTCTAGAGATGAATTTTTAAAAGCCAGACTGTAAGACAATGCTAATGAAACATTTGATAAAGATTACAGTCACATTAATAGAATAAATTCCTATTATCCAGGAATTAAAATCATGATCCAATTATAGCATGTGCTGTTAAAGAAATATGCACTTTACAGTATTGTCGCTGGGAACAAGCCCATGAGTTGTTTACATAAATGTGCGCAGCAAAGTAAGGTGTCCCTATGGGAAAATTCAAAGCTTTTATGTAATAAGTGGTAGCTAGAATTGGTAAACTTAGGAGCCCCTGGTGAGTAGGAGGCAAGAATTGGTGAGGGTACATTTATTTCCTACCTGAAAGTTCTCTCATCAGTGTGGATGGGTTGGAGACTGAGCATACTGAAGTGACGAAGAGTTTCTTCAAAGGTCCTTCTGTGCCTCTGAAACCCCTTCTACAGAAGTTCCCAGTATGTTCAGTGCCTGCTAACTAAGACAACTTTGTCCAGACAGAAATTGAAAAGCATTTCATTTTCAGTAAAAAAGATCTGTAAAATATGTTGTTCTTAAATTCCTAGGCCCATTCCATTCATTCATGATAACTGTAATAAATAAATAATTTGTTTTTAATAAACTGACCAGCTCAGTAATGTACATTAGGGACTTTTTGATGTTACAAGTTGAAAGATAATTAAATTGAGCTTTTAACTTCTGGCTACTGTGAATGCTTCCCATATTTGCTAGTTTGGGAGTTTGTGGGATATGCAGCCTGCAGAGCCTTCCTGTGGCTACTTAAAGATCATAAGTCTGAGAGATATATATGGAGATAAATGTACGTATTGTCCAGCTACTCATTAACCATCCAATGTGCATTGCAGGGAAGGGATGGCAAATAGTCAGTTGAAAATAGATTTCAGTGTCTCATGATGCTACCGGCAGGACTGGTGTGAGAATCCCGAGCTACTTTTGGAGCTATCAAAGATAATTCAAAGTGGAAAGGTTGAGGACAGTTCAAAGATAACCTCCCCTTCTTCTGGCTGCCAAGTTTTAAGAGGGTAGCACAGTTGGCTGTTGTCAAACTTGCAGTGAGTTTTACTGAGAAGTCCTTATAATGGCTGCTCTCCATCAGGGCATGAAATGCTGAGTGCCTGATTCAGCTCTTCTGAGTGCTTTTCTTCTCTTACCTATCAACAGAAGAAGATATGAATGAGAAGAGTTTCCTAAGGGGAAGTGAGTCAGTCTACTAAATCCTGCAAGTTCAAACAGATTGACTTGGAAGACATTGCCAAAAAACACCCACCCAAAACCAAACAAAGAGCTGAAAGTCTTTACTTGTAAGGGTATGATGTCTTCTCAAAAATAGAACGTGATGGAGCAGCTAGTGGACAGAGGCACTCAGACTGCATTAAGAAAACCCATGGTGTTGCAGTTTGGCTCACCAAACTACATTTGAAGTCACAACAGGCATTTGAATCACAATTGTTATGTGAAGTTTGCTGACAGCTTCAAAGAGCCAAGGTGAGGTCAGTATTGTCCACCAGTGAGTAGTTGGGGAGCAGAGAGATTCAGCTGTGTCATTGGTGAGAATCTTAGACCAACAAAGATCAGCAAGATAGGGTATGCAAAGGCTTTTTGCTGTCTTATTCCATATTAACATCTCTAACTGTCGCCTATCTGTTGCTGTTCCTCCTGTGAGTATTCCTGGACTTTGCGAGCATATACTTCCATATGATTTTGCTTAAGCAGCTGAAACTGGCAAGGATTCCTCTCAGTTCAATGGCTGAGTGAGATGGTAGAGCCTGCCATCTGTGATATGAAGACAGAAAGTGGAGAAGCAAATGATCTGGAAGTGAGTACGCCAGTGTAAGATGCCAAGATAAGTTCCTTTCACCTAGAGAACTGTGTAGCCATAAAACTGGAAAAGTGCAGCCAAAAAAAAAAAAAATCCTAAAGCTTAATCTTCAGAAGGGACTTTACGCAGTGATTGAGAACAATTTATGTAATTTCTTACTATGAAGCAGGAGCTCCTCCCTCCATACTTTGCACTGGGAGTTGGAGGACATATCTGCTGAAATAAAAATAATTATAGGGCCCACACTGAAGAGACTCAGCTGCCATTCTAGAGTAAGGCAGAAAAGAGGTATCCAAGGATGAGTGTGCAATTCACTGGAGACCGATGGCAGAGAGGGAAATCCTTGAGACACAACACGATGCAGTCTTCAACAGCAACCTCCTCATGATACATGGCCTAGACTGAAATAGATAAGCTCTGCATCATCCATTTTTCTTAGAACCAGCAATCAGCAAGGTCCCAGTGACTGAATCTAAGGCACAAGCAGGCAGTACAACATGGAAACCTGAGTGGATTACAAGATTTTGAAGAGTTATAACAGTAATAAAACTTTTTTTTATTTGGTGTTTTCCTTTCAAATCATTATTAAACCAGTGAGAGGAATGTTGCAGCAAATGATGCCATATTTTTATACAGTGTCAGTCTGTTTTATATTATGTCACCCCTGAGTGGGAGTGTGAGTCTTGGAAAAAGTTAAGTTTTGCACATGAGGGTTGGAGCTGTTTTGCTTTACCCTGATCACTTCTTCTCTTGAGAATTATGCATTGTTCAGCTCTCTGCATACACTGAACTGTTCAGGTTTGGAGCAGCTTCATGCCTTACCCTTCAGCACAAACTGATGTTGACTGTGCTTATAGTTATGTTCAAACTTTTGTAGAAATACCAAAATATCCCATTAACTGTCACATATGGAACAGCACAAAATGAATAATGTACAAAAAACTTAATGAGAAAGTAAATAACACCATTGCCAAAAGTGTTATATGATCAAGTTAACTAATTATCAACAAGTTTCCCAAAAAGTGCCATTCTTTAGATTGACACTTTCAGTATCTGGACTGGTAAGGTCAACTTGGTTGGTGATGCTGGCACGTACTTTCCTGGTCTGGGCTACCCGCTATGCAATGCTTTCTAAGACCTCATACTATGTTCTTTATCCTGAAAAAGTTCTTGGATTTTAATACTGAATAAGAACAGGCTGCAGAAATGAGCTGGCCTCCTGTCCTGCACCTATAAAACACCTACTCGACACCAGCCTCTTAGGGATTCTCACTATGAGGAAGATCAGAATTAATAGAATTCTCATTTTGCTCAGAAGAAACTAATAGTTTGCATGCAGATGGAATACGCTGCCTTAGAAAACAGTTTTCCAAGAAAGACTGTCCTTTTACATTTTGAATTTTTTTTATGTACCTCTTTCTGCTGTCTGTCTGTACTGTAGACAAGGAATTCTTGTTTCTGTTATGATCTTTGAGCAGAAAACAAAATACTTTGTCAAAAATGCCAATTCACTATTGAAATTTACTTTCTACTGCTTGTTAATTAAAACTAAAGCATGCAATGCTTTTTGGAGTCAAGTAGCTGATAATTTTTGTGCTTAATACTCTTTGCAAAGTAACCATTTAGTTAGCTTATACAAATTGTTTCCTGCTTTAAAAATCAAACTCATGGAGTTAATTTCATTCATGGAATGCTGTGTCAAAAGACAACTTTCAGCATCTTAACCTAAAATTTGAAAAGTTCTGTTTTAAAAATAATTACTATGTACCTCAGATTATTAAATAATATTATGTTCCACCTTCCTGATTGCCCTCTCCAGATATAACAGTAGAATGTAAATTTTTGAAGCATTAATTTCAAAGCCTTCCATATTGTATTGTGTATAGCAAATCTGAGATGTTGAAATTTAGTTAAAAGCCTTTTGGGAGGACTTCAGTTTTCACTCTGAGATGCAATTTTACCAAAGCATGCCTCTTCTCCACACCTTGCCTCACGATCTGCATCGCTTTCAGCATGAATTCCGTAAATGAAACAGGGCTTTTAACAAGATGGTATTTGTTATAATATTAAGACGTTAGGACCAAAAATAATATTTACTTCTTCCATTAACTGCTCTTTTGTTTACAAAAAGACATCTTATTTTTTCCTATAGCCCTTTCTTTTCTGAAGACACATTTAGACAATCACCGTTCACTTCCAACTCAAAAGATCTCCTGCCTAATGAAACTACTCTTCATGGAAGGACATCTGCACCAGGTCAGATACCTTTTTCTTTCATTACTTACAGCTAATATATCTTTTTAAAAATTTTCTTACTGTAAACTTGACCACCTGGCCAATGCTCTTAAAATGTATTTTGCTTTGTCAAAAGGAAACTACCTCTCCATCATAGTAAATGCTTATTATTAAGAAGAAAAAGAAAAAAGCTAAATATTGCTGAAGCATTTGTATTAATAGTCTTTAAACTACTCTTTCTGTGAATTGTACAACAGTCTATAACAGACTAAACCCATCAGTATTAACAGAGATGGGATATTTTTGTGTGTACATCTCCCATATTTAAAGGAACTTTACTTATGCTGGATTACTGTCTGCTTTTCTCCTGTTACTGGCCATGTCCATCTCCCTCTCTCAGAGTACAGGTGAAATGTTTGTAATAGATGTGTCAGAGTGACTGAGCTTGGCAATACAGTTTTTCTGCCTTTAACAGTAATTTAGAAAGATTTTGGAAGGATGTGGAGTTCTTCAAATGTATTGAAAGGCCTCAGTATCTGTGGATACATTCCTACTGATCTTCTGAACTAGTTGACAGGCATTTTATGTCCAGATGTAGCTTGGGTTATATTCTGCATTAAAATGGAATATAGAGGCACATAACAATGCTATTCAAGGTGGCACTGAACACATGCAAAAACTTGATACGTGCCTTTACTCTCCTGTTGCAAAATAACTCGTTTGCTAGTTCACTGCTATCTGTTCTTAAATTAATAGCTCTTGGGTTCTAAAGTTCAGTAATTACACAGCCAGCTGTAGAAGGGGTTATTCACCTTTTCTTAGCAATCAATAAAATTTTGGGCACGTTACGGCTAATTTTCATCTATAGACTGTCATTTAATTTACAACTTAACAGACCCTTCATTTTTTTTAATGCTTGAATAGTCATTTGACAGCTTGTGAAGTGGCAGATGAGGTTAAGAGCTAGATGTTGTCTAAGAGTAAATATGCATGGCAGGAAGAAGAAGAAAATTTGTAGCGTAAGGACGAGGGTCTTCAGGCTAGCCTCAGCTGCACTGTAGCCAGGAAATAGTGGATTTTGTAACTCCAGGTGAGGAGAACCAGATCAGGTGTGGTATTAAAATGTAAACCAGGTTAGCACTTGAATCCTGGCTTTTGACCTTGGCATAACATGGAATATTCATATACCCAGATGAAAGATGAGAACTCCTAGACCCCTCAGGCAGTGCTCGGTACTCAGAGGACATGGCCTCTAGCAGCGATACTCTTACATCATACCAAGATGAATGTGTAAGAATGTTAATTCTCTGTAAGACTTCATCTTAAGTGAGACCACTAAAACTGCGGATGGGTTTTGGTGACAGGTATAATCTTTTGCTTAAAAGATGTAAAGTATCTAGTTGGTTAGGACATCCTGGAGTGTTAGAATGGCTTCTGAGGCACTGGGGTTTTTGTGTTTGTGCTGCCCCATATTCTGCCTTATGGAATAGAAGTATTACCTTGATAAGTCTGTGTATTATAGTACATATTGCTCTGTGATTATAAGACTCTGATATGTAATAGCAGCACGTATACTGAAAATCGTAAATGCCAGTTTCTGCTTCATTTTTATTTTTGTAACAATCCTATGATTCTGAATATGTTGATTTTTCTCAGCTTTATAATAAATTCTTGGACCTGAAGTGCAACTTCACAGTAGCACCAGGAATGTTATTTAAATTTTTAATCAATTACAAATGTGATATTCATGTAAAAGAACAGCAGAATACCCACAGTTAGAGTTCCTGCTAGTTTCAGCCTTGGAAGAACAAATAGTCTATGTGGTATTATCGATAGCTCAGAAGAAACTTTATCCCTGCAGAGAGTAGCATAAAGGAACAGTAACAAACCATTGTAAAGGCCAACAGGATGTAATAGAAAATGCTGTGGAAATGTGTATATGGTGTCCCATGGATAAATGGTATGTACCCCTTCACTTGAGATTTGTTTTAGGTTGCTTCATCCCTGAAATAGGACAAGTAGAAAAGAACAGCATAAGAAAATGACAGAGAATTCCCAGTCCAGTGTCACCTTCAAGTCATCAACTAAAATCCAAGCAGATAAACTGCTAATGGCCAAGAGTGGGAAAAGTGACAGGAACATAGGAAAGTAAGATATCTCATGTCAAATTCAATTCTTTTCTATAGTAGTTAGCAGCATCATGTAATCTCATTCATTATTAAGATCCATCTTAAATCTGTTGTTCTTTTTATTGGTACTGTTTCAGAAGCTCACCCCTTTGAAGGGGTGAAACCACTCTCTTTTCAGCCCAAATTTATTCACAGCAAGCTCTACTTTTGTTGTTTCACCAATGTTGTCCTTCAACTTTGGTAATTCTTCTCCCTTGTGATGTTCACCATCTGACATGCCATCTTACATCCCCCTAATCCTGTCTTCATTTTGGAAAAGTAAGCCAGCTATTATCTTTTAGTCTCTTTTAGTATGATAGGGTTTCCATTTCCTGACCAACATCATAGCCTTTTTCTGCCTCTGTTTAGGGAAATTAATTTCTGCAAATATTAGTAGTCAGAACTATATATGCTATTTTGCAGGAGGTCTTACCAATGACTTTTTCAGTGGCATGCAAACTTGTATACATATATTGGGAATGCCTCTCCTGATTAATCACAGTCTTTGTAACTGCAACATGCTGATGACTCTCAGTTCATTTGCTAATCAAATAGCAACATGTTTTTCTTTTCCTTTCCAATTTCAGATGATTATTTCAGCATGCAATTCTTGTTCCTACTTTCTGAGCATATGACCTTGTAATTTGAATTGTTTCACTTGTTACTCTAGCTCTCAAATTTATTTCTTTAATACTCTGAAATTTCTGCATATTGATGATATTGCTTTTGTTAAAACAATGCTGGGGACTTTTGTGTTGAAGCTGTTAAAGAGGATTTTTAAGTATGGTTGGTCCAAAGTTCAGTCTTTGAGACTTCAGCTTAATGGCCTCCTCAGCACAAACCACTTCTTTTCATAGCCAGATTATAAGAAAATTGCAAGATCAGGTATTTAAGAGGAAGAGCACTCTTTGTAGGGCACTAAGTATGTAAGATCTCCAAGGAGTATGAAATAATTAAGAAAGATGTTTTAACAGATATGTGAGAGCAATGCACTGATCAGGGCATTTACTGGAGAAAAAAAACCACCCTAAATAAATAATGAGATGGCAATGGATTTGGCCTGAAATAAAGGTGAAGTAATCCTGATCAGCAGCAGTATCACAGGCAGCATAAGTGATTCTCATGCAGTGTCTTTTAAGTCTGGTACCCAAAGAAATTACAATGAAATCTCCAACAGCTTTCAGAAGGGGACTCAACAGCCCCACAGAAGTCTCTGATAATCTGTGGAGAATTCTTAATATTCTGAGAAGGGAAGAAAGCAGTTTCCTATAGTATGTAATTCAAAAGTATTGGATAGATTTGAGAAACTACATCCCTTCCTTTTAAGATATTTTATACATTAATAACCATACAAAGTTAGTTCTAGTTACATTACACATTTCTGCATTACTATTACTGTTAAAATAAGCTAATTTTTACTCAAAAATGGAAATAAAAGAAAATAGTATTGATGTCCACATCAATCAAACACGCTGCTCAAAAATTACCATAGTATCAAAGTCATATCTGATACAAAGTCATATCCAAAACAATTCAATAATTTCAGCTTTCCCCTGTAGGAATAGCCAAATGACCTTTTTTGGCCTAGCAAAAGGCAGAGAGAAGAAATGAAAATTTTCTTTTCAAATAGTCACTTTAAAAGGGCATTTTTATCTCCTTTTGACAGTATAGAGTTTAGTTTTATGTCATACTATATAGTTCAGTTCAGATCACTAGATAAATTAAAAACTTGATCTTATGCTGGTGTTCCTGACCCTTGGCCAATCTTTAATGTGTTTTAATAGTTTTCCACTATCTCAGTGACTCATTCTGTAAATCAAAACTGCCTTCATGAAATCCAGATGAGTGATATTCACTATTCCTTTTCCTGGCAGTTCATTAATATTGGTGAAGACTTATTGGGGAGTATTTTTTTTTCCACGTATATCTGTGTGTAGTATAATATGATTTCAATATTTTCTCTCCTATTCACCAAGGACCTGGTATTCTCCTTCATTTGCATTGACAGGGCCAAATATTGAAACAATCTCATCCATAGAGGATTAAATTTTTTTTAAAAAATCCATCTTTTTGTGGAAATTTACTACTTCTTGCAAAACTGTAGCTTTGATTGTGATAATTGAATTTCACATGGCTAAATTAGACTTTTGGAACTGGACGATGTAAGTTTGGGGGAGTTGTAGTCCATTAATAGCCCTGGCTTTTTAAATTTTGTTCGTTAGTGACAGAGTTAAATTTATTGGTGTTATCTATTTCAATGAAATAATGCCAATAAAGCTTCTGTCCTCGGGTACCATTTTGAAAATGCATCAGAACCTCTTCTGTCACGGTGTCTCCCCATTCTTTACTGACCTGTAAGATGACAGATAGGCCATGCTTCTTCTTCAGAAATATCCAGAAGACAATACTGAATCAGCAGCATGATACTTAGTTCAGTAGAAAATTGGAAACACAGTGCAAAAATTTTGCATTGTGGTACTGTCAGTTGTATTTTTATTGATGATGTAATTAGTGGCATTATCCCATATTTATATTTATTGAACTAAAGTAATATTTATAAAAAAAGATTCCCACGTGTTTGGAACTACAGGAATATTCAGGAGATGTACACGTTTCTTCTATTACTGTTCGTACTCACACCCTCCTTCTACTTCTTCTCTCTAAAATAGTAATTCCACTCTAACTTTAATAAATTTAAAGGGGAAAATCTGCCTGCTCCCTGGACCTCACCAGGGAATGCTGTACATTCTCCAGCACAGCAGCACTAGCATTTGTGTGGCCACACTGTAAGCCAGATCTTAACTGTAAGTAAATGAACTAATCTTTTTTTTCTCATAGTTTGTGGGAATGCTGGGCCGTGAGCAGGGTGAAGGCAAGGCCACATCTTTCAGCCCAGTGAAATTTCAGCATTTGTGTGAGATTACGTGGCTGTAACCACACTTAATCTTGTTTACCTTCTTCTGTGGCTGTAGTTGAAAAGTACCTCCTGAGTTAGAGTTTTATCTTGAACAAGATATATAATCAAGCTGTTCATGTTGCACAGATAGCACGTTCTTTAGTATGAAGTATTTTGCATGTGTCTTCCTTCCTAATCCCTTTTTAAAGACACTATACGGTCAATATATCTCTTGATGTAATTTTGTGTGGCTTAAAGCATCTAGAAAGTAGACACTAAGAGCTCTTTTGGTCCAACCTGCAGATGTACTCATTCATATATACTATTTTCCGGCAGTATTTGTGCATGATTCTGGTCTCCTGTGCTCTGCAGCAAACTGAACTTCTGCAACCATCTGCAGCAACCAGCTCTGAATTTTGAGTCATCACTAGGTTAGTTAAGAAATTAAATTGAAAATGAGGTTAGAGTGAATCCAACTATAGTTCCTGTTTCTTCACAAGTTGCCAGTGACAGTTTTCCTTCTTGGTCTCTTTTAGCCTGCTTGCCAGACTTCCTACTTTGAACTTATCTCACATTGTCACTGAGACCACTGTGTAACTCACTGCGGAAATGAAGGGACACCTTGAGGGTTTGATTTCTGTGTAGGGGACTATTGGCACTTCTGTCGCCCTGGAAAATGGCCTCAGGCCTTAGAGAACTGTGAAACCCACGAGCCCTGAGGATTTCTACTGAAGTGATCAGGGATGAAATGTTGGTTTTTAAATTGCCCTTGTATAGCTTCCCAGCTATCTACCCATGGAGTTAATTAGAACAATTCACATTTCTTATGGTTGTTGTTTGCTTATATCTGCCAAAAAGCTCCTAACTGCATTGTGGATAATCCTCTGTTGACTTTAGGAAGGCTTGCTTCACAGTCCTAAATGCTCAAATTTGTAAAGGAAAGCTGGGGGTTAAGAGCACAATTACAAGCAATTGATTCTGGGTTCATTTAGGACAGCAGAACCTGTGGATTGTTATTTTTGAGAGAATCACAGAATGGTTGAGGTAGGAAGTCTAGTTCCATCCTTTTCCTCAGAGCAGAGTCAGCTTGTTCCTCAAGACTGTGTCCAGTCAGGTTCTGAAGATCTCCAGGGGTGGAGACTGGACACTCTCTGGGCAAATTCTGGGCAACCTGTGACAGTGTTTGACCACGCTACGCTCACAGTAAAAAAAACCTGTTATGTTTAAATGGAATTCTTTGTGTTTTCATTTGCGCCTTTGTCTCCTTTCCACTGAGAAGAGCCTGGCTTCATCTTCTTATACCCACCCCCCCTCAGGAACTTCTATGGATTGGAAAGATCCCACCAGGCCTTCCCTTCTCCAGGCTGCACTGTTCCAGCTCTCTCAGGCTCTCCTTGCATGACAGATGCTCCAATCCCTTAATCATATTTGCTGGACTTCAGACTGCTTTGAAAGTCTAAAAGTATATTTCAAGATCCTGGCAGCAGTTTCTCTCCGTGTGATGGAACAGCAATTTTTATTGCCAGTATAGTTGCAGAGGGAGTGCACATGCATGTGAATTGACTTATATAGTGCATTTCCCCCCCTGCTTTATTTCATTATTAGTGCTTATGGTCATTTTATTTGCTTTCAGTTTTGGTCTGAGTTATGAGCTCTGCCCACCCAGGACATTAGATAGCTCCTTAAGTTTCTTGATGATGAGAGTGCCTGACCTCTACTGGCTTCCTGGAAGGGTGGAAAAGTGTAGAGTGGCACTTAATTTCACTACGTGAGGCGTGTTCCATCAGGCACTTGGTCCTGTTGTTCATTTCTGTCTCAGTATTTCTGTGAAATGTGTTTGTTGAAAGCGGTGCTGGAGGTGGATGCCACACTGCTGTCATCGCTGCTGGCAGAACACAATGGTAGGTACTCACTAAGCCTTGCAAAGTCTGGTTCTCTCAGTCCTCAAAAGCACCCATTTAATTTTATTCCTCTTTCAGTATCTGTCTGGGTTAAGATTCAACCACATACTCTTCTTTTTGTGTATGCGCATGCATGTGTGTGCATGTGCATGTTTGTGTAAAAATCCATGCAGATGCATGGAAAAGAATGCTGGAGAGAACCCTCTGACAAATCCAACCTGTATGACAGCTTCACAGATGGTAGGAAAAGTTTTGTGAGAGAGGCAGATTGATTTGAGTAACTGACTTTAGTTCCTTATCTCCAACATGCATTTTACTTTCATTCTTCAGACAAAAAGAATGTCTTTCAGGTACACATTGACTGGTGTACACTCTCCATCCTTGCACTCTCTAGAAGGCTAGGGACTGTCAGCCATCGTGGTTGCTCTCCCAAGTCTGATAGCAAGAGACAGATAGCTGGCAAGTTGTGGAAAGTGATTCTAGGAAGGTGAGAGAGTTGGACTGCCGCAGAAGTGGGCTGTGCTTGGCATAGCTCTCCAAAGCAAGACAGATTTTGCAGAATTTGTCCAACATAATTCAGTGCTAAACTATGTGACTGGTTCTGGCTCCAGCATGTTTTTCATCTATCACATCCTGTCTTCAGATTCCTATGATGGTCTGACTGGGTGCAGCTGCCTTTTGCTATGCACCCAGCTGTCTTGACAATTGTTTTGCACTACAGTCATCAAGCACAGGGTTCCAAATTTCTGGTTCATTTATTGGGATCCTAACCAACGTGGCTGCAACCGATTACAGCATTACCTTTCCCTTGCAGCTTTTTCTGGGTCTGCTGCCAAAAAGGTTTGCATCTAGTGCATGCGTGTTGCAGATCTGTGATACGGTAATAGTGACCGTGTCCTGAGCAGCCACACAGTCTTCATAACTAAACAAAGTCCCTTTCAGAACTGAAAATATTATTATGTGAACAGATCATTTCAAATCAGCAAATGGCCTCTTGCTCAAACACGCACAGTGCGTTCTTTGGCTAAAATAGGACAAGTGAAGTGTGCAGCATGTGCGTAGTTGTACATGTTTTATTTTTTCTCAACAATCAGTATTTATTGGCCATTCTCACAGCAACTAAGGGGAATGTGATCAGAACCTTCTGAGGAACACATGAAAGTCCTGGTGAATTGGCTAGTCCCTTTCTCAATACACACAGGCTAAATAGCAGGACTTTGCATGAATTATTATGGGCATACAGAGTTCACTTCCTTGTGAAGTCACAGCACTAATTATTTTGCCAATTATTTACAGGACCTTCAAGATGACAGGTGTTAAATAAAAGAGACAAACAGAAAGATACACATTCAGGTCCATGTCTAATGGCTGTCTCGAAAGGCACCTGACATCTATCTGAAAATTTGTGATCCTTGTTTCATTACAGATTGCCTTTATACAGGGTAATTGTTTTTCCCTCTAATACTGTGCAGTCTTCTCATACAGGCAAGTGTATTTGGTTTCATTTCATTTCCCTTTTATTTTTGTTCCTCCTAAAGCAGGATCAACCTCATGGTAAAGGAGAGAAGAATAAAGTAATTTTCCTCAAAACAAATACCTTCTGGTTTCGTTCAGAATAAACCCAAACTAGACCCCATTAATTAAACCCAGCAAACCAAAAGCTGTTAAGAAATATCACCATAAGCAAATCCAAAGCAAAATGGCCAAAGGTAACTGTTTCATCCCACATGGAAAAATAAAATTTAGCAATTGGGGTTTTTACCCTTTCAAAGAGGGCTGGTTTTGGCATCTCTTGAAGTATTTTGATATGTTTTCTGAGTCTCTAATAGTTATTCAACAGCAAGTGATTTTCTAAAATAGTAAAATAATTGTCGCTAACAATATTTTTAAATAAATATGTAACACAAGTCGAGGTCAAATTTGACAAGGGCTTCCCAAGCAGCTACATTCATCCAAAGTACAAAATGAGAAATGTGGGGTTTTGTCTACCTTGTCTTCTGCTCACACGTGAATTCAGGACAACAAAAGGCTGTCCAGCAAGTTCTTGGGACCTGTGTTTTGACACAGGTGACAGAGGGCAACTTGGTGAAGAATGACCATGAAGTGACAGAATGTGGTTTTGGGGAAAGGAAGAAGGGAAAACAGCAAAATAAGAGCAGTTGTCTTCAGGAAGGACAACTGTAACCAACTTGGAGATTTGTACGTAAAGAAGCCTCACAACAGTTGTTGCCAGGTCCTTAAAGAAACTTGACCTCCTGTGTTGAATGAGGCTTTTGGCATTGCCTCCCACAACATATTCATAGTAAACAGGGAAACCGAGAGTAGGTACAACTATAATTAAGTGGTTAATTGTAGCTGTCAAACCCCGGGGACTACGTGTGGTTCTGCAAGGGTCTATGTTTGCTCTGGCATTAATCAGTCCTTTTATTAATGTTATGGATGATGGAAGAGAAAGCATGTTTATTAAATGTCCTGGTGACACTATGCGTGGAGGTGCCATAAGCACTTAAGAGGACATGTTTAGAGTTCAGTGTTATCTTGAGGACCTGAAGAAATAGTCTAGAAAATAGTAGCCAGTTCAGTGAGGACAAAATTCTATGCCTCAGGGAATGAGGAGTGCCACAAAGAAAGGGGAGGGGTGAATGCCCAGGCAGTGCAACTTCAGGGAGGGATCTGGATCAGTCTTGGTTGGATGCTGTATGTAGAGCTGACATTGTACACATTGCAGAAAGGGCAAACATCTGGCTGAGATGTTGTCTGTAATTCTGCTCTACAGCTGGGGTTCTGAATTCAGTTTTGGGCTCTGTAATCCAAGAACAATGTGGAGGACAGCAGTGGTCAGAGGTTTAGAAAACATGAGCTGTGCGTAAAGGTTGAAGAATTTGTGTTAATTTAGTCTGGAGAAGAGGGGAGACATGATAATGGTATTCAAATATGTAAAATGACAGCTTTGAGAGAAAAAGAATAATTCTTGCCTGTGTTCATGTGAACAGAATAAGGAATAACAGGCTTAAATGACAGCAGAGAAGATTTAAGTTAAACACCAAGTAAAACTTTCTAAGTAGTGTGGTGGTTTTGCACTGACACAACTGTCACAGGAGGCTGTGGAACCTCTGTCATGGAAGGGGAAGGTAAAAAATAAGTTAGACAAGCACCTCTTGGGACTGTCGGGTATGTTTAGTGTCTAGCTGGTGTGCCTCTGGTTGAGGGAGAGACAAGGTGGCCTCCTGAGGTCCCTTCCAGCTCTAATTCTGTGATATAAATTCAGTAGCAAAGCTACAATGGTGATTAAATAACCTCTTGAAAGAGACTTGATAGATGAGGCTTTTGGTTTATAAATACTCAGTATTCTGTGTTTTAGACTCTAGCTGTTGTCTTCTATTATATTTATCTACCTAAGAGTAAATTAAATGCAAAGTTCATCAGGCTATTCAGACAGCTATATATAAACAAAAAAAGACCATTGTTTAAAACTAATCTAAGCAAAGCTGAGTTTTCTTCTACAGCATGATTTCAGTCAGGGTACAAATTGGCCTTACTCTGGTTGCTGGGTGTTGAGTTCGGGGCAGTTGTGGTGCTGACTAGCACCCTGCAAATGCAGCTCGAGCAGAGGGCAGATGGGAGAGTAGTGCAGAAGGAAGGAGAGGATGGTTTGTAGGTAGGTGCATGTAGCTGAGATGAGAGAGAGAGCAAGGAGAGAGGTAAATCTCTTAAAGGAGTGAGTTAAGGGCTTCAAGGAAATGGCAGATTCACTGCTCATTACTTGGGGAATCTGCAATAAAAGCAGTAAGAATGATTTCTTTTACAGCAGCAAAGTACTGTGAAGGGTGGTGTCTTCCCTGGCAGCTTGCTGAAACATTAAAAGGTGGATCTAGCCTAGATGTGTTACAAATTTCTCTCTATGAAAGAAAAGCCCCTGTTTCAGGTGGACTTGCAAGTACTGGCAAAAAGAAAAGAAAAAAAAAGGAAAATTTGTATATACACCATAATGGTCTTAAGTGTGCACAAATGTCTGAGTGATTTTTTAAAAGGGTTTCTTAGGAAGTGCGTGTAAGCAGAATTGTAGGAAATAAATTAAAAGGGTAGAAACCTATTTGCATTATGGAAATTAATTAATTGTGCTTTAAAAATAACAACAGGAGCAAATTATGCTTTCTTAAGTTCATATGAACTCAACGTTGTAGCACCCAAAAGAACCACTACAAGCAGTGTAAAGGGTTGAGTTAAAAGTGAGGGCCACCTGCTTGGGGAGTGAGTTAGAGAGAGCTTATGTAACTTCATTATGGCGCACCTTACAGTTATCATTAAGGTATTTTCAGGAGGCTATTCTAGCATTATATTGAAATAAAATATATTGTGCAAAGATAACAGAGAAAATTATCAGGTTTTTCTCTGACAACAGATGCAGAATTTAACTTTTATTTACAATAGCTATTATTTCCAAACAAGCAAAAAAAGTAAAGTTATGATGATGGAGCTCCTTGCTACTGAAAGGACTGATTGTTCTCTTGGCCACCAATTATCAGGTAAGCTTTTAAAAACATTTTCGGGGTCGCAGATTTGTTGGTGCTTCCTATCCCTTTCTTGCAATGTCTCAACTCCCTCAGTGAAAAATGTAAACCAGTTTCCATCTGGGCTATTTTGCATTACTTCATATACAGCCATGAAACCAAATGGACCTTCTTCACTGTGATAACTGTGAAGGATTGTGGAACTCCTGGAGCCTGTGCAGTGGGCTACAAGCACTCTTCCATGACTACTTCTTTTTGCATATGTCAGGAATTTTATATTGTTCTATTTTTTTTTCTTATTGTACAAGTCATAGTCTGTGTTGTAAAAATAAGTTTCAAGAAATGACTGAAATGATTGCAGCTTTAGGGTTCCTTAAAAATCTGCAACTCCAGCCATCTTGCACAGAGTTTACATAGGCTGATTTAAGTTTTGAACTGGAGATTTTCTCTCTTCTTGGTTGTTTCTTATGTTTTGAGCCTAATACAGACAACAAAAGCAAACGGCAAAGCTTTATAATGCAGATGAAGGTTATCATAAGCCTCACTGTTTACTCAGAAGTCTTCTGTTGTATAAGTGAAGTTAAAATAGTGTTAGTTTTGACACAAAGGTAGAAGGTGGGGAGTGGTCTTGTGTTTTGAAGTCAGTGTGTCCCTACCTTGTCTTTGCCCTGACTCAGGTTCTGTTTTTCTCACCCTGCTTCTAACGGTCCATTTTTGAGTGACAGGCTCAGTCTTAGCAGTGAAGTGGGCTTCAATGTTTTCCCATGTTCCTCTATGGAGGCATCTTTAAAGTTCATCTTTTTTTTAAATTATTATTATTTTTACAAACCTCAACATCTTTATCACTTCTCAGTGACCTTTTCAAGTGTTGTTGCCTATCATTGTGCATTTGGAATACTTCCGGGCACAATGTGAATGTTTCTTTTTGTGGATGATGCAAGCTCTTTATTGAAATATTTCCAGCATTCATGGTTGATATTTTTAGAAAGAGCAACTTAAGCACCATGCTACTGAGACATAAAATTGCTTGGGTTCTATTTTCTTCCATATCAAGGATTTTAAATTATCATAACATTACTGCTTTTTTACCATACTCCATAGCAATGTTAGACATTTGCAAAAGCATTTGAGAAAAAAAATAACATCATTAGTTGGTAAAGTTTTTTTATTTAGCAAGGAGACCTTCTCTGCTTCCTCTGTGCAGTTGTTCTGTGATTCAGACTGTCTGATTACATGCAGTTTTTCAGGACTTATGAAACAAAAAGTATGTGTCCCCCCTCACAAGTGGAGCTAGTGTTCTTTTAGTTGAGCAATGATTTTGTGGGGGTTTTTTTATTTATTATTAGAGTATTATTAAATCCCTCCAAATAACTTCTCATACCTGATGCTTGTTGTGACTGAGAGCACATACACCTTTCCTTTTTTTTATCCTTTGAACATGCTAGCTTGGGCACTGGGTTCTGCTGCCCAGGCTAGATGGCTCCCAGGCTGGTGCAAGCTCACCTTTGGCCAAGCTACAACACACACAAGGGGACTTGGGTTTCGCTGAACTGGTATTTCGCCCCTGAGCTGGTATTAGAGGGGACAGCACTGACTGCTTTTAATAGGTACAAAGGGGTCAGGCAAACCAGCTTGCAATTTCAGCTGGAGCTTAAGTTTAAAATAATTCTTACTTCTTTTTATTTTTGTAGGAAATATAGATTTTTTTTTTTATGCCAGAAAAGCAGTTGCTTATCTCTGCCTAATAGTGGATGAGTCTGCTCACAGTAAAAGATACAGCCTAAAATAAGACCAGACAGGTTGCAGTGATGCTGGCGGTGACAAATGAAGACTGTGGGACCACTCAGGATCGCAGATACCTTAGATAAGTCTCAAGACCTATCTTACTCAGGAACTACAGTATCTGGAAGGATTCCACTGTTTATTTTAACTGACTTACTAGAAATAAGAATTCTGGTGCTACAAATAAAACCTTTGTGAAGGTAAGTTGGGAAGGGAGTAAGATATATAGTATTTGGAGCACTGCAATTTCATATAGTCAATATATTTTTGAGCTTGCGAGCCTTTCCCAGGCTTTTGGCAAACAAGCTTGCAGCAGAGCCTTAATTACATATTTCATAAAAGGAGTTCTCAAATTTTAAATACAGTGTGCTTGCCAAAGGTGATAGATGAACATGTAAGTGGAAGACTCCAAAGCAATAAAATGCATCTTTGATGATGGGGATGCTGCAGAAAGTAGGAAGACATTATAATAACATAGATGAATGAGGACAGAAGGAAAGAAAATTTCTTTCACAAAATAAATTTTTTTAAAACAGTGTTTGCACGATTGCCTGACCTGAATTCCTTGTTTCTGAATAAATAATTTCTTGAACTTTTTGTCTTTTAGACATAACAAAATAGAAATAACCTTACAAATGGAACAAGCTTTCATGACAGTCATATAGAGCTGCATACAGAGTATTTACCTCTTGGGTAAACATGAGGTACTTGAAAGATGGAAAAGGACAGGCTAGCAGCAATCCACTTCAGACCAGTAGTAATCAAAAGTTATCTGATGACTGTTCAATGTCCTAAGTCTTTCAAAGAGAAGTAGGGTGCCTTGCTGTGGGACATCTGCATTACTGGTAGTGTTCGTCCTCTTGCCATGAGCTCACAGAAACCTGGTTACCTTGTCCAGCACTGTTTCTTGACCACTTTATTCATTTTCTGGTTTGGTCAAATTCTCTGGTTTGGTCAAGCTCTCATGGGAGCTTCCTTCTGCATCTCATATTCTTCACATCAAGTTCTATCCCTGGAGTATGAGGAGGGAGGTACTGCACACTTCCTTTCCCCTTTTTCTGTATCAGCTATCATCTACCTTTTCCCAGTTCACCTCCTGTTCTGAGTTTGGCCATCTCTCCATATTAGCTCTCAGCCTCACCCTAGGTGGCCATTCTGTCACCAGATGCTCCTCTAGATATCTAACTTGTTCTCTTCATCACATTTGATATGAAAGAAGGATTGATTGAAAATGGTCTAACCACCACTCTCTATTTTCTTCCTTCACGGGATTTCTATTAATTTCATTTTCCAAATTACTTACCTGATTCCTTCTTGACCATCTGTGTGGTGTCAAACTGTCTGAATAACTCAAAGTATAAATACAACATACATTTCCAGAAGAATGGAGAGAGAATAAATTTTTACCTTCCTTGTTAAGACTCATCAGCACCTCTCACTTCCACTTCTTTAAGGAATACTTATTGCAAAGGACAATCTATTTAATTTCTATCTGTAGGATTCCAGGTGACAATAAGGATCTGCCCTTGTTGTTTCCGAGGTCTGTGGAGATGTGAAGATGAAACAGAGAAGTGGCTGTTTGAGTTATAGGATGTGAGAGCAGACAGTAAACCAGCAAAGTTATAAATATGAATTTGACTTCTTTGAATGACACTTCAGCATACTTTCTGTTGGTTTTCTTAGCTTTGTGTTTTTTCAGTTAAATAGTGGTTCCATTCTTTCAGTTATTGCTATAAAGGTAGGCATGGCACTGAACAACACATTAAAACATAACGTAGTATAAAACACTGTGAAGCAGTAATTGAAAAATATGTAAGCTAAGCAAAATAAAATAAGTAATCAAAGTACCACATATCAGAGTCTAAAGCCAGTCCCTGGGGAGCTTCTCGTGTGTGACAACTACTAGCAGTCAGAAGGCTGATTCGGAGACTCTAGACAGGTACTTGTGTATTTCAGTCACATTTTGTTCTCTTCTTCAGTTACAGCTTCAGCCAGATATGGTATCCTCTCTCAGCATTTCTTGACAAAAGTCAGGCTAAAGGCTTTTCAGAAGGACTGGTTAATGCATTCTCCATATTGATATTACCAGTTTGAGGATAAGAGAAAAAAATTAATTGCTAAAACTGAAAATACATACATGATCAGAATTATGCCCAGCAGCTTAGGAAAGGGGTAAATAGTAACTCTCTCAAGCTGCTGGGCTTTGTTTGCCAGAAATTAATTTATCTGGAGAAGCAAGAGGAGGGACAGAACAGTATTTCTGCAGTTGATGTTCACTTTATCCTCACCTCAGGGAAAATACAGATAGTGACAGTCCCTGCAGTTTCTAAGCCCATCTTGGATGCTCAGCTTTACACAGCTACTTGTTATGGGGTGAGTAGGGAAATGATACCAGGTGATGCAGAAGGGTATAAAAGGTGTCCATAAAGACGTATTTCACTAATTTCATTGAGAATTAAGTTTTACCTTTACATAAAATTTTTAGTTCTTAAGACTTTATGCAAAATAATTTCGAAATAATTTTATTACTAGCCTGTAATATGCTGAGTCTTAATCTTTCTACTACTTTTTAGTGATGTACCGGAGAACTTGGAGGCCTTTCATTTTACTAAGCGTATTTTGTAATGCAGTTTATTACTTACTATGTTACAAAAGCATACTTCATGTAAGCTTTTCTAACATAAAAGTTTTGGAATTTGCTGTGGAGTATTCATTTAAAGAAAAAATCTTATATCAGGTCCTTTTTTTTTTCCTTTTTTTTTTCTTTTAGCATAGGGATCTCATGGTGAAAGATGGATTTCTGTGGGAGATCTCTCACAACAGTGATTTATTATTTAACCTTAGTTGGTCTCAGTCCATCTTCTTCCTGGCCACTGTGTAAGGTATTCTTAAAGGATAATGATGCTGACCATCTCGGTAGGGTGCTTTGGGATAGCACTGGTTTGGCTGTGCACAAACCAGTGCTATGGTCTCAGAGTCACTGGACTTGTAGAAAACACCATTCCCCAGCATTAATTAGAGACAGAGCCCAGGACTGAATGTGGATGTTGACTCACCTGATTCTTCAGATCCCTGGCAAGGTTAGTTGCTGGGTATGTTCTGGAAAGATTTCTGGACCACTGTATGGACACAGAGCTCCAGTTTCCAGGCTGCAGACAAAGCTGCCCAGAGGAAGGTAGGTGGAAGCAGGTGGTTTCCCTTGGAGCTGAGAAATCTTCCACTAGGTGCTGAGGCTCCCGTTGCATCAGAGACCAACTCTGGTTTGCCATGAACAAGCTAAGAAGCTTGCTGAATAGAAAAAGCACTTTGCTACAGAGAGAAGATTCAGTTGAAAGAGAAGAAAGAAGCACTGTAGTTAGGACTCCAGGAATAAATCTTTAAAGTAAATAGAAGTACTTTCAAAACACCTACAGTAGCCTCTTTTGCATCAATGAAAAATATGCAGCTAGAAAAAATTGCAAGGGACTAGCTTTCACCAGCTAGAGATAATCAGAAAGCTGATATTTTTCCAGCTTCCCATGGGCTTCCCAGAACTGATAGCTATAAGTCCACCATAGGGAAGAAGATATTGTATTTCTTCTTCTTAAGAGATAAAAGATGGCTGATGACTAATGCTGAAGTGAATTAAGAGACTTATTTACTTAATTGAGCCTGCTTGTTTGGTATGTGTCCCAATTAATTCATTTTTGTTGTGACCATATTGAAGCAACCTACACCCTTGTGACCTTCTCTTGTAATTATTACCATATTCCTCTTTTGAAACACTGTTTTGATTATGTACTCAAAAAGCTCTGCTAAAGTATCTGTGTAGCTTTAGTACAGAATCAGATTTTTCCATTGTTTTGAACTCAAGGATAGTAACAAAAAGAATAATTCTTTATTGAAGTTCTTGGAGGTTATGGGTCGCTTACAGCCCACAGGGGATGAGGGGTGTCTTCCTTTTTAATTTCACAAAATGACTATTTTGAATAGGCAGAATTTGTTCTCTAACTAGAAATTCTTTTAAGAAAAAGATGTTGTTGAGTGGTAGCACTCAGAGGTACCTCATAATTCCTCTGGTGTGCTGAATATTGTACATATTACAGGGTCACAGGAGAAAGTAACAGCAGCTGAAAATAGGGTGGCATGTATGACCATCCCTAAACTTGCTGAGATTGCTATGTGGAATCTCTGCCCCAAATGAGGCATTGTTTTAATTATTGCTTAAATTAATGACAGTATTTGACAGCTCTTTGCCTGAACCACAATGGAGCTGTCTGGACACCTACCTGTGAAGGAGAGACTCTTTCAGACACAGCAGTCAAATCTGCAGTGGTAGGTGACTCTTGTCAGTGAGAGGTTGCCTGTACAAGGGGGGTGTTTATTCTCAGTGCTTCATCAGATGAAGATTTTGCTGGTTTGTGCCAACATCTGTGATAGTAACTTACACTCAATAAGATGTTTTTTACTCCTGCCTTCAGCTCCTCTCCTCCTTTTACCTGAAAGCCCCAGCCCAATGTTTTTCCTCCATCACGGCACGCAGGCATGCACTGGTGGAGCTAGTTCTGGGCAGCAATTCCACAGGCAGTGTCGCTTTAGACAAAGATGCTCTGCATGTTGCATCTGTCATTCCAGTGGAAAGAGAAGGTCTTTCACCAGAAGTAAGCCAAGCCCCCCGACCACTGGCTGTTGTATTTAGAAAGCTGATGAGTACCCTTGCAGTTCTGTGCACCTCTCACAAGAGCAGTCACTCTTCCTCAGGCAACAGGACCCTTGCAGAGAGTATGTCTTTACACAACACTTGCTGTTACAGTTCCTCTTCCGGAGCTAAGTAGTATCACTGCTATCCCCAGTCTCCATCGGCTCTCTGCTCCCTTCTGTCCAGATCAAAACTGCCCAGGCTTTTAACTTCCTGAAGCGCTGTCTACCTTTCTTTTCTCTTTCTCATTCCCAGTCCTTTTTTCTCTACTTCCTTACAGAGTGCCTTTGTGTCTGTGTTTTATGCTGTGTGGAGTTTCTTTTTTGCATGGCAAACTCTCTCTGCTCCTGAAACAATTAAAAACACTTATTTAAAGATAATGCCTCACTCCCAGTCTCAGTTTTTCCATGGATGGCCCTCTAAGCTGCTGGAGATTTTGATGCCTGAGGACAGCAGGTGTTGGGTAGAGCTTACCCTGGATGCCTCCCGCTCATTGGCATGCTGTGTCCTCTCTGCTTAATGTTTGTCTGACCAATCTTCTGTTCTCCTTCAATGTAAGACTGCACAAGTGGCAAAAATTCCTGCATCAGTAGAAAAGAAAATGTTTGGAAATCTTCCTTCAGCCATGAATAATAATTGAGTATAAAACAAACCACCATTTCAGACGAGGCCTTCTTCATGCACCAGGCAAAGGTGGGTGATTGAAAAAGCCAAAGTAGTGGTCTCTCCACAAAAATGGAATGAGAGGTTAATGCTTTGCCCTGCTCACTCTTGCCTTTCTCTCTTTACATACCCTGGTTTAACTCTTTCACTATGTCTGTGTCTAGAACACTTTGACTACGTGTTCTGCTTTAGAGTAGGTATGAAAGATGCTGTATGAAAGATTAATTTCCTTTCCATCATTGGGAGTTTCCCTTTTACACATGAACTCAAGTGCCAGGTCACACAGCATGCAGCCGAGGTGTTGCATTTTATATGACACCTACGGGGCTCTGCTGAATGAAATCTGCAAGTCTTTGGAGTTCTTAAAATATGACTTTCTGTTTATGTGGTTTTTGTCACAGAAACAGAAAGGCTGGGGCTGGAGGTGGGAAATGGATTGCCAACTTGGAAATTCAACGACCAGCCCTTTCCCTGTGACGTGTGTGGAAAAGTGTTTGGTCGACAGCAGACTCTGTCCCGGCATCTCTCGCTGCACACAGGTAAGCCGATGCTTTGTGGCTGGTTGTTAGAGCACTGAGGAAATCTGGGAGTTTGCCAAGATTCATTTAAGTGGAGGGGGAAGAAGGTAAGCAGAAGAGTGTGGGAGCCATCCTTAGCTCCTTGCACTTAGAGCAGAGCCAAGGGCAGAAACAGGACAGAACATCAGAGTGGCGTTCAGGGAGTTCACTAACCTTTTCTTTCTTCACAGCCTGTTTGTAGTTTATCTTTACAAAATTAGTAAATTCAAGTTTCTCCAGGTTCCAGTAGACCAGCCTGTAGATACCAACTGGTTACCCAAGCCTGCTAATGGAGTTCTGAAGAGAAGGCACAGTCTTTCTTACATTCACCCAACAAGCTTTTTAAATGTCACTGAACAACCAAAGATTTGGCCTTGGTGTTTCAGATCTGGTGAAACTGAAAGGATTTAGTATCTGCCATTCATCTTTGCTCTCATCATCGAGTTCTTCTGAGAGGAACAGGGGCTGTTCTACCCCATACCAACTTTCATAAAGTGAATCAGCTTAAAATTAACTGAGACTACCTGAGTTTTTATATGGAAGATGCACCTTCTCAGCCTGCAGATGTGCACTGCACAAAATAAATCTTGAAAGCAAGACTTTCTGATGCGGTCCTGAAAAATATTGTTGGTATAATGCCAGTGTATGTTGTCCTGTCTAATAGAACCATGCTGGAAAGATTCAAATGCTCTGTTCCATGGTGTCATGGGGTTTCTCTAGACTGCTCTGTTGAATGCCTTTCCCCTAACACTTGTAGCATTATATTTCAAATTTAGACCAGCAGCTCCTCAAAGGGAAAGGTTGTAAAAGCTGAGGTAATGTTTGGTTGTTTAAATCAATTCTTTGCAAAATAAAGCCTGGCACATACAAAAAACTGTGCTGCCAGGATTTAGAAATGTTTCATTTAAAATAAAATCTTTTTTATTTTAAATTGTTTAAGTTGTGAAGCATCAGAAACTCATGATGAATTTCTTTAATTTCTTCAACTGTCCTTTAAGGGAGTTTTTTTTCAGTAGTTAGTGTTTGAGACTGGCCTAATGACACAGAGTTCCCTTTCCTCCCCACCCTCAGATTTTAATACAAAATCATCAACAATCACCTCTCTGCAAGTGATCACATGGGCAATCTCAGGAATAACTGGACCCAAAAATCAAATAAAAGATGCTAGGTAAAGGAGGTAGTTGTAGATTATTGACCTGTTTCTCTACTGGCTCTGCTGCAGCTCTCAGAGCAGCAGTTGCCCCAGTTTTCCAGTTTATAAAGTTTTATATTATCTGACTACAAATGGTAGAGTGAGTTAAAAAAGCTAGCCCTAAACTACCTCCAGACTAGGGGTTTTTTTCCTGAATAATTGCTGTGAACTCCTATAAGTTTCCAAAATGTCAAGCTTCCAAAGTATCTCATTCTGAAAGCTGCTTGGAGAAACCCAAAGGAATGCATACTTGGTTACTGGCAGCTTTAAAAATAGCTTGCTTCAAAATGAAGTATACATTTAAGGTTTTCTGTTTCTTTTTCAGAAGAGAGAAAATACAAATGCCACTTGTGCCCCTATGCTGCTAAGTGCCGTGCTAATCTGAACCAGCACCTGACCGTCCATTCTGTGAAGCTGGTGAGTACAGACACTGAGGACATTGTCAGCGCTGTCACTTCTGAAGGCAGTGATGGAAAGAAGCACCCTTATTACTACAGGTGAGGCTCCAGGCAAGGGCTGTGCACCAGACGCTGGAATCTGAATGTCTTATCTGCCTGCTAAGGATGTGTTACAGGGTCACCCTTCTGGTGTTGCAAGGTGGAACTCTGATGAAAGCATTTGTCTTGCCCATAGCTGAATTTGGCTAAGCATCAAAACCTAGCTGGCTGCCTCATGCTTTGACCTGGCCAGACATTGGGAAAGACTCTGGGGTTTGGTGTGGGGTTGTTTTTTTTTAAATGGCTTTGTGAGGCAGATGGGCTCTTAGAAGCCCCTCTAACTTTTTATGCAGAGCGTGTTTAAATTTTGTGTTTGGAAACATCCCATCATGTCCACAGATTCACGGCAAATCTAAAGTTTCTCGTTGCCTCTGACAGCTCCTTTGTTTTCAGCCAAATCTATGAAATCAAGTGTAATAAGAATGGTTATATTGATATACACATTTCCTCCATTTGCTAAAGGTATTCCTATATTCAGTGGCCAACATGACAAAAGAAAGAAAACCTTTAGGAGAATTTGCCTGAAAAAATTAAAAGGAATTGCCCAGATAAAATGGATATTTGGACATTCTCCTTGTTGTTGGAGCATTCTGCAAACTGTGATATGCGCTCTAGTGGCCAAGCAGATTACCAAATCACTCTTACTTTTAGTCAAAGTGCCAAGAGCAGATTTAATTACAAAATCATAGAAGTAAGAAATAAATGAGACCTGCTGGATTAGGTTATCTAGTCCATCCCCCTGGGAAAGCAAAAGAACGCCCTAGAGTATACACCTTTTTAAATGGCTTTGGCTTGTTTTAAATGTTAATGGCCTAATCAAAGCAAGAGGAGGACTCTGCAAAGCAAGTTAAATTAAAGGGTCCTTTCCATTGCCTCTCAATATCACTCTGTTTATGCACTGGCTGTGAAATCTGCTAATTATTTGCATAGCTGATGGCTGCTTTTTTCCAGTCAAGCATAAGAAATGTTTGAACCCATTTTTACTTGCTTACACTGAAACTGCCAGGCAGTTTTGCACAAGATCCCAGTTTGGCATGGGAACCATTCCAGGGCTTGAAAATAACTCCTGGAGTGTGCAGCAAACTCTCCGTTTGTCAGTGTATCAGCTGTACTAAACATCTTGGCAAAGCTGCAATGCCTTATTGCCCAAAGGAATCGGCTAGGTGATGCACAGCATCTGGAATCTGTAGTTTTTAATTAGCTTTATGATTATTTAGCATCATTATAGCATGTACAGGATTGTTGTATTGTGCCTGCCCTTAATCGCGTTGGCACAGCCATCAGTTCAAAGGCAGTTCATCAGACAAAAGAATTCTGCAGTGACCGTTCAACAGTGAAGAGAAGAAATCTGTGCAGTGAAGTTTTTTCTTGCAAATTCAGGGAAAGGCAATATGTTCCTGCTTGTGGTTTGTTTTTTAATGTTTCTTACTCTTGAATTCCCTTCTGCCTGCAGCTGTCATGTGTGTGGGTTTGAGACGGAGATGAACGTCCAGTTTGTCAGTCATATGTCCCTCCATGTGGATAAAGAGCAGTGGATGTTCTCCATTTGCTGCACAGCATGCGATTTTGTCACTATGGAAGAGGCAGATATGAAGGCTCACGTCAACAGCAAGCACACAGGTAATGATCCCTCTCTCCTAGCTGCAGTGATCTCTCTCTTCCATGCTTTTTAGGTGCAACCTTCGCACTTCCCATTAGCACTCTACTCTCACTGAAAGGCGTGCTAATTAAAGTTGAAGTGAATTGGACTCCAGCCAGGCAAATAATCTGGTAGTGCAGATCAATTTTCAAGCTTAGTGAAATAAATGAAGTACTACTTAGCCCTCCTTCCTATTCCCCTTATCCCCCAAATCCCCTCCTCTGTTGAAGTCAGCGGACTGCATTTGTTTTTCTGACTGGTTTCCTATTTCATCAAAATCCTGGTCTGACTTCAGTGATAAGGTGACTTTGAGTGCTAATTGTGCATACCTGACTCAAAGTTTGAAATACACAATACATTGAGCTCTGCTCTTCAGTGTGTTTGCCTCCACACTCTGTCAGTTTGGAATTTCACGCTGATGTTCAGTTGACACTGTGATTCAGCAGCAACACCATAAATGTAACTTTATATTAGGTAGCAGAACAAGTCATGTTCTCTCCCTGGTCCTGCTCACTTAATAACCAACGATAAGAGCAATAGCAGTTTTCAAACAAGCTCCATGTGCTTAGTCCAACTAATGAAGTCTGGCATAATTTAAAGAGAAGAAAATTAGAATTCTTTTAATTAATTTATCTTATAACACCGGGCAGGAACATTTTGCTGCCACAAACTACTAACAGTTGTGTTGACAAAACTGAACCTAAATTGCATCCGGAATGATTTTTTCCATTCCTAAGCTGCTTTTCTGTCCTACCAGGAATAAAATAGGGAAAACAGGGAGGAGTGGAAAAGGAGAAGGGAGAGAAGAATCAGTTGTTTGTGCTCACAGATACATAAGTTGAATGTAACTACAGAAATACAAACGCCTGGAAAGCTCTCAAGGGATTTTATGCCAGCATAGGTCTCAGCACTACTCCCTGCTACCTGAGGTGTTTGCATCTGACCCCACTTCGTGTATAGGAAGTCAAAGCAAATGAGAAACACCACCCATAGCTATGTGAAAAGCTTGCATTGGAGCTCAAACCTGAGCTGTACTCTACTGTACCTTCCTATTGTGGCTAAAAGATTGGAGCTGCTGCTTGTCTTTTAAAGAAAGACAAAACCCCTTGTTCTTCCTTCACCCTGTCAAACTGAGCCATTCAGCTGGTGATTCAGCCAAACGCTAACACATATGGCAAATACAGAGTAAAAAAATAGAATGGATTTTCTGGGTCACTTGACTCCAGTCCCTTATCCTGTGATGTTACCAAGTCATATAAAAGGCCTGTTTGTAAGGATGTTGGCATATGTCTTCAAACAAGTGTAATTGCTTTAAACCAACTACTCCTACAGACAGGCAGCTGCAGATTTTCCTCCATTAAAGATTAGGGACCTTTTTAAAATTTCCATCGTGTGTCTTACTGATAATCAGAATACCCAGATGTTGTTCTTGTGCCAGAACTGTCCTTCATCTCAAACAGCAGTCCACCTCTAGCTCCCTCCACAGTGTTTATTTGCCTAGTATATTAACGGAGAACACCCCCCTCCCCTGTAAATGTACGTTGAGCCTTTTCTTATGTGAAACAGTTTTCTCAATGTACCAATCCCTCACTGCATGTGTTCTTGTTAGAACCCCTGCTCTCTGACATATGCAATCACAGCTGTACACGGTGAAATGAAATAAGTAGTGGTGGCAGTCTAAAACAGCAGCAGCAGCAGCTACTGGTAATAGCTCACACAATAACATTCTGTGATCATACTTACCTTCCTTGAAGGCTCCCGCACAGTGATTGCTCATCTTCATCCCATGTTCTGTTCAGATTCTTCTTTCGTTTTCCTTGACTGTTTCCAACTCAAGTACTCCTCATTTGTAGCAAAAATTCTTGTTACTGGCCCTTCAGGTCATAACCTTGTACAGTGTGCTATTAAATTTCATTCCATTTCTATTACTCTGGTCCCCAAGGTCAGTGAATCTTTCTATATGATATCCCAGTCATCCTCCCTATTGACAGCTCAGGTCATCAGATTTCACTACTGCATTC
>NW_010306025.1:34227-45718 GCF_000700745.2 Antrostomus carolinensis
TAAAACTAGGCACAAAGGTACTGGTGTTTGCAGAGGCCTTGATCAGGGAACTTGATTATATAGAGAATATAAAGTCTCTTTTTAACACAGCTCCGATTAAGCCAAGACATAGGGAGGAGGTAATAATTTGCCCATCCTTGCCTCGTTGGCTAACGGCAGTTCTCATATGAGAACTCTCACTCTTGTTCATTTCTAGTGTGGGGTGTGGGATTTGAAGTTCATACATTTCTTGCACACATAAGGAAACTGATGGCCTTCAGCTTTAGATTCAGTTAAATAACATGTTTTTAAATTAATTATCTTCAATAAGAGGTTCTAATAAAAACAGATAAATCTTGAGACCATGCTGTTATCTCTTACAATCATTATTAAGGATGCTCCTCAGCACAGGGAGTGAGGTTATTCTCCTTTACCTTTCCTCCCAGATTTATCCATTGGACCCACATAAATGGAAAGCTGGGGCAAGTTCAGCTTGGACCAGTAGGCACTTTTGGTTTCTGCACCCCAAACCTACAGAAGCTCTGTTTCCTTTCTAAGTGAGAAGTTCTTAATTGGTTTTGAACTCTGAGCTAATCAAAGTGTTCTTGGGATTTTTCTTTTTTTTTTTTTTTTTTTGGTAATGAGGTAGAGTTGCTTTCCCACTGCCACTATAGACAGACTTAATTCTAGGGTAAACTGAGAGATGTACTGCTGTAAATGCTAATAAAAAGGAAGGAGATGCAACAATGATTTCTTAACATCAATTAATTTCAGACTTGTTTATAAGCAGGTTTGAGTTAACTTTAAATGTAAATATTTTTCCTGAAATTTAAAACAGGATCATTGAGATTCCACCTAATCTGCTGTACTAGTTACTGCTCTTTATTCTTGTTTTTCAGCTGAAGAGAGGAAGACACCCAGTGAATCCAACAGTCCATCTTCGTCTTCACTGTCGGCACTGAGCGACTCTGCCAACAGCAAAGAAGATGCAGATATAACCACAAAAAACAAGGGTTCAAACAATCTGCTAGTCATTTCTGTAGTGCCTGGTAGTCAGACCTCAGTGAACACTGAAGAGAAGTCAGAGAAAGGTAAAACACTGTTAAACAAATATAGACTGTCACCCTCTGTACAGTTGACCTGGCCACAACGTAAGGAATGCATTTTCCCCTTTTATCCTTTTATTTTTCAGGCTTTGAATGTGTTTTCTGTAACTTTGTCTGCAAAACAAAAAATATGTTTGAGCGCCATCTGCAAATCCACCTGATCACACGAATGTTCGAGTGTGATGTGTGCCACAAGTTCATGAAGACACCTGAACAATTACTGGAGCACAAGAAATGCCACACTGTCCCCACCGGTGGGCTCAAGTAAGGAAAGCAAGTACACAAACTTTTACTGTGTTAAGCACCTCTAATACTGTGGGGATTGGATGGAAGGAAGTCAATTAAAAAGGGTTAGTTAAATGTCTGATAATCCAGATCTGGGGTTTCCTTTTATTGAGATCACCCAAGCCCAGTCCTTTAGTGTAGGCTTGCATCGCTACAGCAGATCGGTAACCTGGCAGCAGATGTAGTGTCCACTGGTCTCAGACAAACTACGGGCCTTTCCCTTTTCAAGTCAAACAGGAGACAGCATGTGATGGGTCCTACAGAGAATAAGGCAGCACTACACAGAGGTGTGGGCAAACTAAGAGGGGTTTTTTCCAAGGCATCAGAGCAAAGGAGAGCATGAAGCACAAGCCCTATTCTGCGCCTGGCTCAAAGAAACTAATTTTTTTTTGTTTCAGGATCATCTGTGCAACTAGGTATGAAGTTATAACCTTAAAGGTTATACCTTTGCAGACGCTAATGCAAAGTCAGTCCTCCCCAAGACTTAATAACTTTGATGCTTTCTGCTTTGGTTTGCATGCCCCAGAATGATCACTACTGTATAAATTAACACGTAACGAGTAATACACTCTTTTAAGAAAAAAGTCCCTTTGGCTTTAGCTAAGGTGGTGTCCTTTAAGGTCTGTGGGTGCAGAGCAGTGTTTCTAGAGAACGAGCATGCCCTTCTGTCAAAGTGGGACCCCTGAGGGAAGGAGCGACTGCTGGGGCCATATGCTTGCTCTCCGTGGGTGGGCAATGTGACGTTGTGCGAGATGCACATCCCTGGTCTCTGTTTGTCCCAGCTGCTGCAGGAAAAGAGGCTGAAACCACCGTGAGCCCAGCTAGGGTTCAGCACAAGCCCCTCTGCTTCTGTTGCTCTCGTTAAGCAAACTGATGTTTTCAGTGCACGGTAACTGTCAGGTGACGAGCACCCCACATTTAACGTGCCCACGAGTAGCTCTGTCCATTTGCGCTGCAGTTTTTGAAAACTGGTTCTTTTTGCCAGGCAGCGTCTGGTCTCCAGCTCAGTAGTTCCATGAACTGGGATCTGTGGTCACTTGAGATGTGATGACTGAATCTGGGAAGAAGACCAGACTGAGAAACAAGTAGTGTGCCAGAACGACGGGATGTGTCTTGGACGTACAGACCAGTTGTCTAATGCACTTTGGGTTTAAGCTGCACAGAATCTGTTCTATTTACCAAGGAAAAACCATGACCTATGACTCAGACTTTCCTGACAGAATGGGCTTCTCAGTCTACATAAGTTATTCCTGCCCAACTCAAGTAATAATTAGATACTTTGAAAGCTGCACCTAAGCAAAAGCTCTGCTTTTTTTTTTTTTTTAAGGCATCCAGAAGAGCCTGAAGAGATCTAAGTAAATTGTATTTTTCTGTCTCCTGTTTGCTGTGGAGGAAGAGAAAAAAAAAAAAATCATGATTCCTCCAGCTCCAGGTCAAAATCTGATTCTGATCCAGAGAGCACCCAGCCCTGGAGAGGTATGTGTGCATAGACAGCTGAGTCCTGTGTTGCAATAGAGCTAATCGTGTTAGCAGCCTCAATGCCAGGCTCCCTCTCTGGATCAGAGTACTCCATGTGCATCAGGAAAAGTGACTGGATGTTTTAGTATCTATCTGTCCTCCTGTATTACTCACTGTGCTCAAAAGCCTCTTGATTAGCAGGTAGAATAATATTAAACCTGTATGTGCAACCAGTTGTAGCAAGGGAGAACAGACATGGAGAGAGGACCTCTGCTCAGAAATCCTCTGAAATGCTAGAACACAACTAGCAGACCTGCTAAACAGTGAATGCACATCAGTGGCAGGTGGAGACATCTGTAAGAGAGTAGGCAGGTGCCTTAGCTGTGTGTTTTTATCTAGACCTGCTCTTTTAGCTCTCCAGTGAGACCTGGAAGGGAGTGTGCTTGGTTTAATACAGCAGAGATCCCTAGCAGGTAGCTGTCCTCACCAACTTCCTCTCAGCTACGTAAAGCAAAAGTGGGTGTGTTTTGGGTATGCTGGTGTCCAGGCTTGCTTAGCTCAGGCTTCCTTCCAGGCTTTCAAGGTTCCCTCCTCCAGCCCTCTCGGCCCTTCCTGGTCCAGGAACCAGGGGTGGGGCCCTTTGCCACATCCACCCTGCTCTGGACCCTTGTGCTGCTGCTGTGAGTACGCAGAGCCCGCATCCTGTTCCCACAGAGGAACAATTCCTGCCATGGCAGAGGCGGCTGTAGGCAAACAGTGCCAAACACAGGCCCCTTTGAGCATGGCTAGCTCATCTCCCAGAAACAGGAATCCCTACAAATCATCCTCACAGACTGGATTTCAGCTGCTCCTAGCAGGACACCCAGCGAGCTTATTGTTCAAGGTCACATAAAAGGAATTTCCTAAGCTTTTGCTGTACATGTGGTATTACAAGTTTATTCCATCTTTACTTAAACAGCTGCTTTCATACTCATCCGTAAACACTCACTTTAAACCACTTCTTAATGGAAAACATGGCCAAAGTGACTTCGTGCAAACACTAGGAATGTCGTTACACAAAGTACCTGTGAATCAGTCACCCACTCTGCACCACGCGGCCTGCTTTGCAGAATCTTCCCCGTCAAGGTAAGCCAGAAGATTAAAGGGATGCTCCTCCAGAGTGAATCAGTGTTTTCCTAGGAATGTGTGCGCTCTACTGCCATTAAATGGGCAAACCTCTTCTAAGTAGCTATGTGGCAAGCTGAACCAAGTATTTGAAAGAGGCTTTACAGGGAGAACTAAGTGCTTTTTTTCTCCTCTTTAGTAGGTCAGAGAGGGGTTGAGTGACAGGGTTAAACCAGGAATGCAGGTCTTCAAGCTGAGTGACTTCTCTTTTCTCTGTCCCTGCCTTTCCTTGCTGTGTTGCCAGGTGCCCATTCTGCATCTACTCCACTAACCGCCCCGCAGCGATGGAGTGCCACCTGAAGACTCACTACAAGATGGAGTACAAGTGTCGGATCTGCCAGACAGTGAAAGCAAATCAACTGGAGCTGGAGGTACACATCCGAGAACACCGCCTTGGCAACCATTACAAGTGCGACCAGTGTGGCTACCTGTCCAAGACTGCCAACAAACTGATCGAACATGTGCGTGTCCACACCGGTGAACGCCCTTTTCACTGTGACCAGTGCAGCTACAGCTGCAAACGCAAAGACAATCTCAACTTGCACAAGAAACTGAAGCATGCTCCACGCCAGACTTTCAGCTGTGACGAGTGCCTGTTCAAGACTACCCACCCTTTCGTCTTCAGCCGCCACGTGAAGAAGCACCAGAATGGGGACTGCTCTGAAGAGGAGAAGAAGGGCCAGTATTCAACCTCCAAGGAAGCCAGTCCACTCCTACCAGTGAACAGCTCCAGGAACCTCCTGTCACCCCTCTCAGTTATGTCTGCCTCCCAGGCTCTGCAAACAGTGGCTCTGTCAGCTGCACACGGCAGCGGGGCAGCGCCAAACATGGCAGTGAAAGCCTTGGCCATCAACGGCACTTCCCTGTGCTTCGATAAATACTGGAACTCAGAGTTTGCCCACCTTATTCCTTTAACAATGTTTTTCCCCAAAAACCACTACGATATCACATTCCATCCACCCAGACCTCAGACTGCACCAGCAGGTGCCTCTTCACCTAAACACTCCTTCCTTGCCTACCTTGGACTAACAGAAAGGGCAGAAACTGTCTGAGGGCAGTTACATTCTGTACCAAAAACACCCCACCAAACCCAGCAGGTATCCATTGCTGCAAAACGCAGACCAGAGAGGTAACGAACACTTGTACTATATCATTAGTAAGGTTTAGAAAATGGCTCTGTGTGTATACTTATTGCATTGACATGAAAGCTGCTTTATTAAATCTTCAAGAGGTGACCTACTGCATACTTCTACCTTCAGAGGCATGTTTCCAGTACTCTTATCTAAGGAACTATTTTGTCTTGTTAAGCTGAAAAAAAAAAAAAAAGAGGGTCCTTAATGGCAATCAGCACTTGTAAGATTATTGATGCATTTTATTTTGGGGCTTTGTGTGCGTGCGGGTGCGCGGAAGAGAGTCTGCCTGTAGAGTGCCATGACATTGCTTTTGCACATCCCTTGTATTGGCTTATTTAATTTTTCTTCTTTTCCCCTTTTCACAGACTTGCTTCTTCCCTTCCCTCCATCTCCCCCTGAACTGTAGAGTTGTGGAAGGAATAACGCTTGGTTCAGGGCGGGGGGAATTGATTGGTGTATTATTTCACTGTTTGCACCTTCCTTTACTTGTTTGATGCCTTGTACTCAGTTGTCAAGGTTTGAGGATTTGGGGTAGAACTGATGAGGAAAAAGTTGCTTTCAGCACTGCAGGAGGAGAGTATGACAGTGAAAACTGTGTGTACGTACACATGCAGCGTGTGCAGCCTACACAGCCACACAGCAGGCTCAATCCCTAACTGTTACACAGGTGTTACAAACACCTGTGTCTGGGCCATAGCATACATCTTTTGTTTTAAAAGGGCATATAAATATTATATCTATCTATCTATATATACTGTATTATGCAGTGGTTTCCTTTTATTTTGCAAGAACAACTTGTATAACTATAATTCTATGGTGGAAAAAAAAAAAAAAAATCCAACAAGGGGATTTAAAAAAGGGTATGGATAAATAAATTCTGGGTATAAATACTCAGACTAAAAAAAAAGGCAGTTTTGCACAGTGCTTTAGTCTTGCACTAGTTTGTTTCTCAATTGCAAAAAAAAAAAAAAAAAAAAAAAAAAGAAAAAAATAGATCTGTGGGCTGAAGGTAAGAAGACTGCTTATTTGAAAAGGTACTAGTAACTTCTTTGAAATATAAAGCTATAAAAAGATGCTGTTGGAACCATACAGTTCTCTTTTATACCCTCAGTGTTTCAATTGTCCTTGCAAATTCTACAGTCGTACCAATACCCTCCATGTTATTAGTAATACTTTATTCCTTTTTGTTAATGGCAGATAGAGCGTACACAGCTAGGAAGCTAACTTTGTACTTATTTAACACTCCTACTTGCAGTCATTAAAATGACATTATATGTAGCACTTTATTGCAGGAAGAAGCAAACGCAGATTGGTTGTATAACCTTTGTTAATCTCAAAATGCCAAGCGTGATCTTAAATTAAGAGAAGCTAACTGACTGTTAATTGATCTGTGTTTCTCAGACAACTTAATATCCAGGAAGAAAGATCAGGCTTAAAATACTCTGCATTAAAATTGGAAGTATAAATTATGAAACATTTCAAAATTATCATGTGACTTACAGGAATGCTTTCTTACTGGATTATTGTTTTCCGTGGTATCTCTTGGATTTGGATCTCGCTGTCTTTCCCCGGGCATTAGGAATGTCTGAACTAGCTTTTGTCAGTCCTCTCTCTCTGTCCCTTGGCCAAGCCACTGTAGGAGGTGCCCTGAGTCACATCTAATGTGCTACTCACCCACCCTCGTGCTGTTCTGAAGGAACTTCTTCTGCAGGTTGTTGTGGGATGGCGGGATCTGACAGGCCAGTTGGAGCCAACCCCTTGTTCGTGACAGCACTAAAGCAACGCTCCTGTTCAGGAAGGCATTTCTGGTTCACAAGGGCTCTTAGCCATATGCACAACTAGAAACGTAACTCAATCTTCATTAGTTCTTAAATGAAGCTTGCATAGAAATACTTTTTTGATGCAAAACTTGCATCATTTAACCTGTTTTCAAGATTCCTACATTTGTTTTGCACTGAGATGGCCAAACATTCTCCACTGTCATGACCAAACTTTTCCTTTTTGGGGAGGACATCCTAACCTGTGCACTCCTGTTACATACTGGAAGCTATTTACTAGGGGGAAATATCCAAAATAGTAGCAGCTCATCATTTGGAATTATTAATTAAAGGACAGAAAAGTCCTACCCTTTTGTTTACATTCCAGCAGACAGTTTTGGTTCTACCGAGCACATGGCAGTTCTGTATATGCAGTAAAGCCATCTGTTCTGAAGTAGGTACAGGCCTTTGTAAACCACCTGCCTAACTCAGGGCCCTGTCTGCCAGGCTTTACTCCATCAGAAACTTATTATAACCCACCACCCCAGAGTACAGGCAAAACAGAAAATGCTGTAATCGTAACTGCTCAAAGCATTACAAAAAAATGAGTATCTCAACAGCATGAAATGTGCAATCTGCATCCAGAAACTATATCACTTCTTTGAAGTACATTCAATGTGTATCTCTCTGGCCCCACCGTAGAAGAGCAAACATTTTCAAATCAAAAAGCTTATTTTTCAAACTGACAGGTGAAGTACAGCTGTCTAGGAGGAAGAAGTAGGAGTATGAGTAGGACACTTTATGTAAACCAAACGGCAGTTTAAACAGGGCTGGAACTTCCAAGACTGAGCTGTCAGAATTGCGAACGCCACGTGTTCGACAGTGTACCAGTATCTGACTTAGTAATGATGTTTAACGTACCTGGGAAATTTGTTTAGCACTTTGGAAAGGATAAATTAATTCTTTCTGGCAAGTTATAAAGTTTTCTCTGTAAGGAAAAGTGTGTTAGGAGGTTTTTATTTTTTTAAGAAAAAAAAAAAAATACAGTATTTATCAGAGCTCATGCATATTAAAATAATTGGTTTGCAGATCAAGGCTAAAGAAAGGAATGTTCTCCAGAGGTTCTCCCTACCAACTAATGACCAACAGTTCTGATAAATTTCCCCCCACCATAAAGGTAATTTCATAAAGGTTTTCACTATGCATTCTTTAACGAAAACTAGCGTGTTTTTCCATTCGGTAATTCAGTTGAAGTTCTCAGCACTTCTTCCTTTCTTCTGTTTTTTTTTTTTTTTACTTGTTGTATTATGTCCGAATATCATTCTGTCAAGGTTTGTGTACATTAAAAAAAATTTGTATTGTATAAAGCTTTTTGCATTATAAGGCTGTACAGGGTCATTTTGACAGTAACTGGTATATTCCTTTGCATCTTATGTTGCATTGCCAATTTCTAGTGTATCCAGTTTGGAAGTACAATATACTCTAATTAAAAAGGTTGTCTATATGCTTGCTGTTTCTTTTGGTTTTCCTTCTTCTCTTTTTATAAATATATTTTGGCTTGATTTGGAGGGAGGGGGAACAGGATTCTCCTCCAAGACAAAAAGATATGAAGAAATAAGGTAAGATGTGATCAGTGGGTGAAATTGAAAAGGAAAGGTCTGGTTATTGCTGCTGATGAAGATATACAGCCAATGGCCGTATAGGATGGCTATAGGGCTGCTCTCTGTGGGCTCGGGACTTGTAACAACCTGGCAGTCAATTCTGTGAGGGGGACAGTGCCTCTTCTGAGGAGTCTGCTGAGTCGTGAGGATGATGGAACTCTCCAGCCCTACCGACTTCAGCGCTGCAGTGCAGAAATCAGATCCTGAGCAGTAGTTTGGTGAACACGGCCTTGCGTCAGAGTCACCTCAATGGAATCAGAAGAACTCTCTGTAAAGAGGAGCCACACAGTGAATAAAGGAATATTGTGCACTAAAAGATTGTAGTGGAAATCTACTTTTTTATTGTAAAAATGTCATTTTGTCAGCATTTTAGAAAAAGCTTTTTTTCTTTTTTCACCACAGAGTAATGAAATAATTAAAATGGACAGAGAAGGGTAAAGAAGGAAATCCTAAGAGCAGACAAATTTCCAAGAAGCAAAGATATTGTTGGCTTCACTGAACAAGAATAGATACTGAACATCCTAAAAGGAAGTTAGACTATTTAACTAAGGGGAAAAAAAATATCTAGGTATTGATTAGATAAAAATTATCCTCAGATAAATTAATGTTAACATTAAATACATTTGCCCTCAGTCAAGGCAGTGTTAAGGTCTAATCAACTGAAAAATTCTTATGATTATTTCTACTGGGGTATGGATCCCAATTTTCAGGGCCTCTGTTAGTTCCTGGTTAGAGTACGTGCTGCTGTTAACTCTGTGTGTGTGTGTTGAATCCAGTGCTCCTCCTTTTGCTGGTGCCCAGTCAGGTGTCATCGCTAGCTCTGACATTAGGATGGTAAGTCATGTTCAAGGAGAGGCGGTCTTTCTCTCGCACTGGGTCTGTAATACAAAATACAAAGTGATAGGTGTTTTTTGGTTGGGTTTTTTTTTTGTGCTAGACATAAATAGTTATCCTAGTGATTAAAAGATGATCACGCAAATTCTCCAGTATAATTTTGAAAGGTAGTTCTGAGATTGATCTACTAAGCCCCAATTATTATATCTTGATGGTTTTAAAACAGACCTCCACTTGTGTAAATTGTTACAGTTCTGTTGTACCTCATTATAACCTTTCATTTAATTGAGACAATGGTTTTAAGATGTAGGTTCAAATGTTCAGTTAAAACAAGCAGAGAAGGTGCAGGTAGTGAGTCACAGAGCACTTTGGCTGGCAGAGGCCAGGGGACAGGGCTGTCTCCACATGCGGTACACTCTGCACTGGCTGACAGCTCAGGAAGCTGAGCAGGGGACTGAATGACCCTGCCTGTGTCAGAAGTCAGCTGGCAGTTCAGTGCAAGTTCTTGTAGTAGCTCCACGCCTTGAGTCTCACTGCAAACTTCTTTTTAAAAGCTCAGGCCCAATCTCAACCAAAACATCAACTGTCCTCTTGCAATCAGCCTCTCTAGCTTTACCCAAAAACCATACATCTGACAGAAGAAGCTTATGTGCATCCAAACAGGGATGTTAGTGTCACATGCTGACACGTGACAAAGAGCCACTGTCCTTTGCAGCAAGTGCTTACAACAGGCTTGTAGACCTGCACAATTTTAAGCAATTAACTTGCCCTAATCTTGTATTTTCTGATACATACACCTGTGTGTGTATGTGTGTGTGTGTGTGGTGATATAAACCATCACAGCTTGTGCATTGACCCTGTCTTGTTTTCATTCTGCAGCTTCCTGTATTTTTAGTATGTCACATATGTTTAAAAAAGTAATAATTAACTTAAAAGGGGACATTTTTTCAAGCAGAATTATTTTTTATAATCCTTCACCTGCCACAGGTATCATAAGCCCAGCAGAACAAGGTTTGAGAGAGAGACTTTGGGGGAAAAAACAAAACACCCTTAAAACTTTCTGTAAAGCTTGACTGTAGAGAGGGAAATTTTTTTTGCAGGGGCTGGCATCATTTATACAGAGCCACGTTTTAACCCGCATGTTGTGTTAAAAACACATCAGCTGTGGTCCTAACAAACAGACATCTGCATTATATCATTCACCATCATATCTGCTGCTAAGTGGCTTCCTTGTTGACAAGTCTCAGCAGCGAGGTTAAGTATTGGCTGTAAAAGCAGCCCAGCCTCTGGCCCGAGGGGTCAGAGCTCAGGCAGACCGTGCCGGAGCCCGCACAGCCTCTTCCCTGCTGTATATTTTCCAAGAGCTAATAAAACACCAGCACAATCACTCCTACCCGGAGCTGCCAACCGCTACAGCGTCTGTGGAGCTGCAGGAAGTGGTATGTCATCTTCTCATCACAGAGGCACTCGAGTAGTCTGCAAGGGAAGAGGCATTGTCTTTTGCATCAAAGTTTTAGAAACTACCAGTGAAGCATCTAGAAATCCCAGAAATGAGGGATAACCTTGGATGTGGGGCAGCCAAGGCCTGAGTGCCCAGCAGGAGCTCCTGGAAAAAGGATGGGGGTGAGTTCACTGCTCCCTGACAGGTAAACGTCTTCAAGGTGACTCATCTTGACCAAACAAATCCACTGGCTGCTTTTAAAAAAAATCTTGGCTGACAAATCCTGGTGGAAGGTTGCAGGGAGGTGCCTGCTGCCTGTTTCCCCCAGAGCACACACCGGCTGGAGCATGGCGCTGCAGGCACCAAGTCAGTCAGGACGGCTCAGCCATCACACGCATCTTGGCGAATCTTGGCTGAGTTAACAGGTTCCATCTGAACCAAAGAGCAGAATTTTACTTGGCTCATGGGCGCTATGTATACTAGGAAGCCATCCAGCTGCTAGATACCAGGCAATGCATCAGAAATGCAGCTGTTGTGCCTCCACATGTGCACAACAGCTGTCTTGGACCAACCCAGCAATGCCTATATTTACATGTAGGACTCTCTTAAGTACCCAACATAAAGGAAAGAAAAAAAAAAGAGAAAAAGGAGGGGGAAAAAAGGAGGGGGGAAA
>NW_010306025.1:45786-52755 GCF_000700745.2 Antrostomus carolinensis
GAGGGGGGGGAAAAGGAGGGGAAAAAAGGAGGGGAAAAAAGGAGAAGAAGGGAGAAAAAACGGAGGAAAAGGAGGGGAAAAAGGGAGGGGAAAAGGGAGGAAAAAGGGAGGAAAACAGGAGGAAAAAGGGAGGAAAACAGGAGGAAAAAGGGAGGAAAAAGGGAGGAAAAAGGGAGGAAAAAGGGAGGAAAAAGAGGAAAACAGGAGGAAAACAGGGTGGGAAACAGGGTGGGATACAGGGTGGGAAACAGGGTGGAAAAAAGGAGGGAAAAGGAGAGAAAAGGAGGGAAAAGGAGAGAAAAAAGAGAGAAAAGAAAAAAGGGAGAAAAAAGGAAAAAGGTAAAAAGGAGAAAAGAAACAAATGTAGAGCAAGGAGCTGAGCAGTAGTGTGGGTGAGGGGGGGAATGACACACCAACTGGAAATGTTTCATTATGTTAAAAAACCCCAAAACAAAAGAAAGAATCAACTCCCCTCTCAAAACCCCAACAACTGTACAGTGGAAGAGCACAAAATGATACTCCGGCACTTCTTTTTGCAGCCTTGTGAAGCCTCTGCAGCCTATTTCCCTCCTTTAGGATGAGGAGGGAGGGCGTTCCATGCTAGGAGGTGGTTTTGCTTTGTTTTTTTTTTTTTTTTTTTAGATTGTTCCATTTCCCTCCCCCTCAACTGTGATTAAAACGCACAACTCTGAAAAAAAACCCACAAAAACCCGATTTTTTGCAAATTAGGCTATAGTTAATAAAAAAAAGACTTTGAGTTCCTGTAGTATCCTCTGTTGGTTGCATGTAGTTCTGCTGTACTTCAATTTTCAGACCTCTACTTTCTATCACAGACCTTTTTTCCAGCACTTCTCAAACAGCATTTCACTGGAACTGCAAACTTTGGATTGTTACTCTTCTGGGAAGGTGCCTGTTTAAATAAAGAACAGAAAAATGCTCTCTATCTAGACCTAGATCTTCATGCCAATGTTCACAGCACAGTTTAATGTGACCAAAACCAAAAATAGGCCTCGCTTTCTGGCTGGTCAAAAAAAAAAAAAAAAAAATCAAATAAGTTATTCTTTCCCTGTTATTTAAGACTGGAATGTTCATTCACACATTAGACTGAAGAATTTGCTTTTTAACAGATTTAACAGGAAGCCAGTTGGGAGGGTCAAAGCTGTAACTAACGTGCTGACACATAGTTGAGTAGGACGTTAGAACCTATTTATGTAGAAGTGCATGAATGAACAAGAGCACAGTTTTCCCTGGCTTGCTCACACTGCCTCCTTAAGCGCTTTGCCACAAATAAGCACAGGAGCCTGGTCTAGCCCCTGCTCAATAAACGCTTGTTGCTCCTCTCTGCCAGAACACCCACAACAGCAGCACAACCAGTGCAATGTCTGAGGCTGACTGGTTTGCCAAAACGCCAGACTAAGGGCTGGAGCAGAGGGCTGCCCCGCCAGCAGCACCAGGGCCAGCCTCGGGCACCTCCACGCCGCCGCACATCTCGTGCTGTGTAGCGTCACGCACACAGTTTGTCTGGGTACTGAGAGCAAGCATTGCCTGAGAGAAAGCAAAACAGCATTTGGCTTCCTTGTAGGATGAACTTCTCTCCAACTGTGCAGCTGGGTTAACACAGAATTTCTCCCTAGAACCAGCAAAATAAATTATGATAAACTATATGTCTTATATTTCTTGCGTTGCAGGGATTAACACTTTCCTGATACCTAGACTTTCCCGGACACAGCATACAATCAATCCCTAACATTCTGTGATTCTGTGTCACAATTGCATTCCATTACAGTTAGAAGCAGCACTTGTTTTAGCAATAAAACCACAGTATCTTTTTTTCCTGAAATTGAGAAAAAAAAAAATTAAATAGCATGGGAATATAAGTAAACAGTTGCACTCTCTCCATCAGCGTGATTCTGAAATAATATGCATACATTGGTGGCTGTCACTCATGCCAGCGACACTTTTAAAATGTACCAGAATACATCTATTTGCAGGTGTTATCAGTGATGCCCGTTTGCACTCTGAATATCTAATAAGCAAGCATTAAGACTTCATGTTTTTATACCTAGCTACCTATTTTTAATGGCACTGCATACCTAGAAATTGATTAAAAGATCTAAATATCATGTTAATGTGATTTTAGAATATGCAGTGCATCTTTTGACATTTCAATTAAAAATAAGTAAGATCCAGTTATATGGTGACACTGTGATAAGACTGCATTCTTACCAGTCAAGTTCCATTCTTATTCAAAGTGACAGATTTCTCTAAGATAGACAGAGCCAGGAAGAACAGTCCTCCAGTCACTCAAACCAGGAAAATATAATTAAGGGTGCGCTTAATCAATTCCCAAAACTGGGATGTCACATTTTATGAATAAACACATTTTGCAATAAACACATTGTTGCTTTCTTGTGGCTAGTCCATTAAAGCTAATAATTGCATAATAACATTTAATTCACATTAAAATTTAACAGGAAAACAATGCCAAGTGTACTGCAAAAGGTTATTACACACATCTCCAGGTGCGTACCCACCGTCTGAAGCTCTCACAAGCACCTTCTTTAGCTTGGCTGCAGCAGCGAGCCCATCAGCGTGTACAGGCTTGGCAGCACTCGGCTCTGGGCGGATGGTCTCAGCACACTCAAAGGCCCCACGTGTGACCTAACAGCGCAACACTCACATGGGGCTGAGCTCCAGCTGCTTCACAGGCATGCTGCAGTCATAGCAGCATGTGTTCCTGGAAAGACCCCTTCCTCCATGGCATTCCTAGTATCCCGGTCCAGCTCAACTCGTGTAACAAGGAATTTAACAAGAAAAAAATAATCCACTCGTGTTTTCTTCTAAACTCTATTTAATTAACTAAGGTCCCTTCAGTGCTGCCATAGTAAATCGCATCTGGCGTATTCCTGATGTGACCACCCAAGACGTAAGCACTTATGATACAGAGGCAGGACTGACCTGTTGTTACCAAACCTCAGTTTTTCTTTAAACCTGTTCACATCTCCAGCACCATGCAGTTCCACATGTTACACACAAACCCACCGTGTAAAAGAGTCCTTTATTTGCTGCAGTGATACACTACATTCCCCCCTCACTACTTACACTGCAAAAATAGTTCCTGATTAGCCTTCCTCAAGCTATTTTACAGCTGCCGCTGCAGGCCCTCGAGCTGGACAGTGCCACTCCGTTTGCTCTCACCACTTGGGACTTGTGATCATCACTCCTACCTTCCTCCGGTCCTCTCCACTTACATGAAAAGCTCATTCTGCTACAGTTCGCTTCCATATGTGGTAAAAGGGTTGGCCCTGCTAGATCAGCCCTTCATTCCTCAGTTCCAACCAGCATCCCGCTCTCGGGGTAAATCCTACTGACTTACACTTCAGAAGAAAGAAGAATTAAAAAAAAATCCAGAAATTGGGATTGCTCAGAGATTTCTTCCCGTGGAATGTTTTGCTGCCAGACAAATTTTAAATTCCTGTGGAGCAGAATTTGTGGTTCCTGACGATGAGTGCTACTGGCCATGTTCTAGTCGACTGCCCTTGGATCTGGTTCCCAAAATCCCTTACACAAATTTTCCTGAGCGTTCTTTAGAAACTGCACGTTTTTCATCAGGACTTTTGATTCTGACACTGTAATAACCAGTTCCTCACCTTTTTTATTTGCTACTGGCAACACAAGTCACATGAGTGCTGTCATTAGTTTTTTGTCACTTAATAGCTTGTCAAGATCCAGGCTCTTATTTGGTGGTAAAGACTCCAAGAATCCTTCACGTTTAGGGAGCCAAAACAAAATGGGTGGGGTGGTTTTTTGAATAGTTCAGAAAATTTGTTTCCCATGGGACTTTTTTAGCTTCCTGGGCTGGACTAACATTGGAACTGAGACAACTTTCACTTTTAGTGACCAGATAAAAATCAAGTAGATCACCAAAAACTGTCACCGGCAGCCAAAGAGAGCCGAGGACGCTGAAGTCTCTGGTGTGAATGTTAGCTAGCTGCCAAAAGCTTGCATGGTTCAAAGCTCGCTCTTGGCACTGCCAAATGACCAGGGACTATCTCCTCCCAAGTCATCTGCCAATTCATGACAGGCCAAAACCTCAAAGAAATCCCTTAGCTCTGCATCTCTTTCTAGAAACCTCAAAAAGAAAGGCTTAAATACCTCTAACTCCTCTGAGATCTGCTGTCTGTATGTATGTTGACATCGAATTTACTGTGCAAACACTGAAAGCCAGAGAACTTCCACCCCAGCAGTACTCACAGAAGTGCACACACTTTGTCTCCTCTTGCTCTATTCTTGCAGAGGGTGGCCCACTTGTTTTAACAAGTTGCAGTGTCATAACAAACTCAAACCAATTATCCAGCTTCTACAGCAAGCCCCTCAAATTTTCTCATCACAGCCCCAGTAGTGCAAGAGGACTTCCTGAAGACTTCTTTCCTGTTAACATAAAAAGAAGCACCTGCAACACCCAATAATGCAATTAATATTGTGCATCAAGTGAAATCTGAAATTTTACACCATCCCAAGGAAGCATTCACCTTGAATTCTGGTAGTTTCCCCTTTCCTTCCTGGCAATAAATAGGACAGCCAATGGAGAAAGCTACCTTCAAGGAAAGATCCCCTTCCACCAATTCAAAGGTCTTTGAAAGATCTCCTGGGAAGGTGGGAGAACACAGAGAAACCTTCCACCCACCAGGACAGGCCAGAGACAGCTGCTAAGTGCCCTGAAACTGCAGGGAAGAAAGTCTCACCCTTTTCAACTCCAGCAGGCAATCTGGTACGCTGGGCAGAGACAGCCCAAGAGAGGACAGCAGCCTATCTGCACACCATCCATTTGCCCATACTGATATATCTTGTGGCGTTCTTCAAAATAAACACAGTTTCTCTTACTTATGGACAATCAAGCATGTGCCAGACACCATCCAGTCTTCAGGTCATTAAAGGAAGGACGTGAGATTGGAGAGATAAAACTCTCCAGCAACGGAGAGGCAAGAGCTTGAGGCTCTAATCAAAGAGCTGTAGGAGGACCCAAAACCAACACTTTCTCACCAGCAAGCTCAATACAGCTGTGCCCTGACAGCCTTCAGGTTATTTTGGACATGAGAGGTGTCACGAAATAGATTAATGCAGCTTAACTAGGAAACAGAGAACACATCCACCATGGTTCACAGGCTGGCCCTGAAGTAAAACAACTGTTTTTTCTTAATTTATAAGGCATGGAAGTTAACTTCGAGGTGCTTCCAGTTCAAAATATAGGTTTTTTTTCCTGTTTATGATCAACAGTGCAGCGTAATTCAAACCCATGTCATGGAAAGGTGAACAGCTGACAGCCATACCAGCTGCTTGAGGCACCTGCTTCCAATGATCTACCCTCTTCCTTGCACAAATAATGTCAGAAGATGAACACCTTATCTAGTAACTGTCCATCCTCATCCCCTGACTGCACATCTTCTTTTGTCTGTGCTGCCACTATATCACATGTCCCCTCAACTACACAGGATTTCTTTTACTAAAAATATGAAATAATGCAAACACACTAAATACCACAGTGCAGTGACTTTTTTTTTTTTTTTTAAAGTTTAACAGCAGTATTTTCTTCTTTTTTTTCCCCCAGGAAGAAACTGAAGACAACCTGTCAGCAGCCAAATTAAAACAAACAAGTCTTTCTGAAAGGTGCTCTTTCTAGAGACTCAGACTCACTCATTAACTCCAGAGTTAATGGACTGCAGATTCTTCTGCACTTCTGCAGATTTTGGGAAATACAATTTGACAATTTCTAGAGGAGGATTGATTTTTGTTTATATATATCTATAAATAAAGACTCCACACTGTGACATCAGCCACTCCGATGCATGATAGCAGTTCAGCATCTTTTGAATAGAAACAGTCAGGATTCAGGGTGAGGGACTAGTGCCAGATCCTTTTCTAACTCCAACTGAAAAATGCATTTTCCTTGATCATATCTAACACTGGTGAATAGGGCAGCATCTGTCAGGTGTCTCTTACTGCCAGGATTGCAACCTGCCCTCTCAGGCTAGAGAGAGGTCTGTCAGCCTTTGCCAAATGAGTCAGAAGACAGTGATGCAAAGATACCGTGTGGAAAGAAATGAAAGAGAGGAGCTTTGCAAAAGTAGCATGAATTTCACACCAGTTCTAGCAACTTTCTATCTACAGACAGCAATAAGGAAAATGAGAACAATACACAGTGCAATTCACTGCCAGAAAGATTGCAGAAATACATCTCCATGAGAATCTTAAAACATAAGCAGAAGGAAAACTTGAAGGATGCATAGTTTTAGCAAGGCCTCGCCACATAAACAAAAGATATCAAGGACAAATAAGGGGAAGGGCGATGGATCCAAATGGATTTGCATCTGTTGGGGCTACAGAACCCAGGTTTCCTGACTAATAGCAATGCCTTGAACAGTTACGCCATTAAAGTTATTTACACATCAACTGGGAGTCTTGACCTTGCCAGCCCCTGCATCTTCTCTCCTCCAGCTGCAAAATCTTTTCTAACCTCAGCAGGTCTTGCCCATCACAAAGCAGTGAAAAAAACATGGTCAAAAACCATGGAAGAGAGAGCAGTTTGACATATTCAGAAGGGGAAAAAAAAGATGGTCACTAGTGGTTGTTCCTTTTACCTTGGCTGTAAATCTGAGAACAGACAGGGCACGGCATCAATTCCAAACAAGCGCAGGCAGATATACTACATGCTGCTTGCCCTGACCAAGCCATAGAGCAGCAGAGAAAAAATAAGGCTCTCTAGCAAGACATTAAAATACTCAAATCTCTTGTAAATAGGAGTCCAGTTTTAAGGAGGTCCAAACTCTCCTAATGCCAGAAAAACATCATTACTACCCAGACAGAGTCAGCCTGCCCACAGAACCCAAGCAGCCCTATAGCAGATGCAGATTCCAGTTGATAATGTGAGCATTTTTAAGGAGAAGTGTGGTGCAAGAAGGCTATTCAGCA
>NW_010306025.1:52778-66559 GCF_000700745.2 Antrostomus carolinensis
AGCTCAAATTGAAATTTTTATAGGGGCAACATGGTAGTTATGTCTTGGTGGTTTTTTAGGGACAGATAATGAACTTCCGAGAAAATACAACTATCCCCATCTGCACCATTCAGAAACTTTATGGGAGGAGATCTAATCACCAGTGCCATGACTGCTTTGCTGTAAGTCCAGCAGATCTGGTGATGGATCACAAAAAAATCTATGGGTTGTTTCATGTCATGCTTGGTGTTAAAATACTACATGTTTTGACAGGTTTGTAGGACAAAAGTTGAGGATTAACAGCAACTCTCCTAGCTCTTGGAAAAGATTTAATACCAAGAAGAACCACTAAGCCATCTGATGCCAGAAAACAGAAGCCACACAGACCTTGAAACCTCCCTTTCTGCCACAAGGACTCAAGCTTTGCGCTGCCTGAACAGCAAGACCAGGAGCATGAACTGCGAGACTCTAAATAATTTGTCTCTTTTTTGTAGGATGTTTTACTCAGGTCTCTCTGGAGTTCCCCAGTACGGAAGGCAGATGTACTCAACACCGAAATTATGTGGCCATCAGCATTTACCATGAATCATTTGGCATCAATCACAAGGGACTATTTTTTTTCCTCTCTCACTGAAAGTACACTGTTTTTCCTACGTGGGACTCTTTCACTATGTCTGGCTGACTTGATCACCAGGAAGAATGAAAGCAGGATGCCTGATCAAGTACGAAAACATCACTTGACAACACTAACATTTGCAGTTCAATCTCTGATCAGTTATTTAACCAACTTCAGCTGCAAAAACTCAATTGCAGTTTAAAAAAACCAAACCAAACCAAACCAAACAAAAAAAAAAAACCCGCAAAAAACCCAAACCTCAAAAAATCTGAATCCACTTGAAAATAGTTAGAGAGTAATTAGTGGAAAAATAACCCACCAAAAAACCACATCACAATTCAGTACAAACAACAAACTTGATAGATGCAGGGAACATCTACATTGTTTTTTCAAAGCAATAAATATTATGACTGGTACCTCTGAGAATTAAACGAAGTAACCTCTCCAGTGTTTTGACCTCCAGAAGGTCATTTTTCACAAGTCAGTGATCGTAACAGCCAAGCTGGCATGTCCAATGCCCACAACAATAGATCCAATTACTTCAACCAACAAGCATTAAAAAGCAAATGCAGCACATAAAGCTCCTATTGCTTTGTTAATTCAAATACAAATCTCTGCAGATATAAATATGAGAGAACAGTACCTTTGTCATTTCTGTATGCCATACGTGCTCTGGTTTCTTAACTCACACATTTTGTTTTACACTTGTTTTTCCCCTGGTGTTTGACTGTTTGGAAACTCTTCACCCAAACTCAAACCAAAACAGGGCTGAGTAAATTGATTTGGTAATTTTTTTTTTTTTTTTGTGAATGTCATTCTTCTCACTATTATTCACTGCAATTTTTCAGACATGGCTAAGAGAAAAAACAATTTTGTTCTTGTTTCAATTGCTGAGGCACAGAGCTAGGTGCTCAGTAAAAAAATAAACTCAAGCTTCATACTTACTACTCAGTGACTACTTTGATTTTACTGAGTAACCTAGTAGCTCAAATAATTAATTTAGAGGAAGAAAAACAAACAAAGCTTCAGTATGTACACTGTTGAAGCCAATAGTTCTAAAGGGATCAACAGCATTTTATAAAAGGCAGATTAAAAAAAAATCTACAAGATTCAGCAATACCTACCAGGTACCCTAGCCCCAGGGACATTTGAGGAATGTCTGGGACCAAATCTCAAAGAAAACCCCTCCACAAGTATTCAGCATCCTCTCCCCTGTCCCACTGGGTGGGGATAGGTTTTGTCTTCCTCTCCAGAAGGCCTAAAGACCATCACCAAATCTGGCCCCTCTGTGGGCTCCCATGCCCACACCTCAGCTCCTGCGCTGCCCAGGTATGCTAGTGCTGGCTTTGTCTCACACAACACAGGGAAAACATTGCCACCAAAATCCTCCCTCTGCATTCTCTGCAGGCAGACAGAGCTCTGCTCAACGGCTTCAAAGTGGCGGAGGAAAGTGTCCCAGCTGCTGCCCACAGGCCCACAAACACATACAGATTGCAGTAGAGGAGCTGTACTCATCTGAAAAGTGAGTTTAATATGCAGTTTAATGTGACTGTTAACGGAGAGGCTATTTATGCCTACTTTGTAAATGTCCCTATTTAAATAAAGTTGTGTTAGAAGAGCCAAAACAAAAATATCTAGCAAGAGTATAGTAGACAAAACTAACTGTGGAAGTGATACTGCCCCAGAAAAATGTGATGCAGCCAATTTTGCAAGGTTGCCAATTATGTATTATCAAGGACATTATACAGTGACTATTAATATATCTAGAGCCCTCTGTTGCCCTATTATCAATAACAAATGAAAACCTTCTGTACTATTTTGGGAAATGACCTTTATCCACAGCATTGTAGTGCAGCACGAGCCAGGAACCTCCCGAGCTCTAATTCCAGCTCCATCACTGACTTGCTGTGTGGTGAGGGAAAGTTGGTCTAACCTCTCCAGGGGCTTGTAGTGACACTCGCCTACCTCTCAGCCTGGCAGACTGCTTTACACAGTTCAAATATTGGAGCAGAGCTCTGAGGGTGCAAAATGCCAGATCAGTGGGATACATTGCTGCAGCTGCTTAAGGATTTTAACACGGCAGAAACTCAGCTGCAGCTGGAAAAATGTATTGAGCAGAGCTACAAGATTCCCTTTTCACAGGTGAGAACTTAGACCCGCTAGCTTTAGGCTACAGGTCATCACCTAGTAACATTTAACTCATCTGTAATTTCAGCTACACTTTCTCAACCTACAAGAAAGAAAAAGCTCAGTACTCTTTAAAAACATGCCAGCAGAATTTGGGGTAAAGTTAACAACTCACATAATGGCAGAGGGTACACCTAAAACAACAGCATGCAGAGACCATAGGATGAAAATTACTGGGACAAGCAGAATGCACAGTGGATACTCAATTTATGCAGTCTGGTACATTTCAAAGGTCAAAAAAAAATAGTTGGGTTACAGGAAGTTACAGGGATTAAAAAAATAGACCAGAGACTGTAACAACACCAGCTCTTTCTCTCTCACTCTCTCTAAGTAAATAAAAGTCATGACTAAATGAAGTCATTCTGAAAACATGAATTATTTAATTTGCTTTGGCAGAATATTCCAAGGCTTAACACTCTCAAATTGTGCTAAAAGGTGGGAAACAATCTGATCCATTTACAAACTACAGGAATGTGCATAAGCATACAAGAAAACTATAGGAAGGCTATACTACCAACTAGGAAAAAACATCACTTAACTCTTTTCCAAGGGACAGAGATCAATTTATCTCACTTCTCTCCTGCCTCACTACAAAAGAAAAGGCTAGATACTGATACAGTATCTGAGAGTTATCTAATAACTTCCTTTCATAATTTCACCAACAGCTTCCAAATAAAACTTACTTCATGGCTTGAGACCCATCCTGCCGGAGGAAATTCCACTTCAATTCCTTTCTAATTGACAGCACAACTCAAATTCCTATATCTGCATCCGCAGTTCTTCGGAAAGAAAGCGAGTTTCACAGCGTGGAAGATTTAACCTGAAAGCCACAACACCACACCCACATGTGTGTGAGGAAGTTCCCAGGGTGAACACTGTTCTTCCATCACAATGATCCTCAAACGCCCTCAAAACCTCTTTAGCTATTATTTAAAAGCATTTTGTTTTACAGGCAGATAGACAGTAATGTATTTGACGCAGATGTTTAAGCATTACATGATTCAAGTTTTATAAGAATTAAATTACAGCAATTGTTTAACTCCATATTTGAATTTAATATTTAATATGACCCTACTGAGAGATTGCATTTACTTATCTTAATTAACAGTGCCCAGAGACAGCTTATCCACGTTCTCCAGATTGACCTGGGCTATGGAACCATGGATATACAGAAAACAAAGGACAGGAACATGCATTACGTGGCAAGCAGCTGGGTATAACACTTAGGAAACAAAGGGGTGAGTTTCCTCTCCTGAGCAGAAAGCTTTGACTTGTGTGGGACACCCCGATGTCAACACATAGGCCCTGAAGGTCACTTTTGCTCCTACAACTTATTCACGCAACATTTTGAAATTAATTTTCTTTTACCCAACAACTTCATGAAAAAAGTTAAATTTTCATCAGTAGCCCAAGATCAGGGGCTCAAGAGATTAGAATGTTGCTAAGGAAGCCTCTTACCCGTTTATTAAAGCATACCCTCAGCTGGGGCAAACGCACCCCTAAGGTACTCTGATCCCGAGGAGGAGCTACTACCCGGGATGCTGAGGAGGGAACCGAAGGGCTGAGCGCTGCCGTACAGCACCATCTGAGGGCTTTCTGCAAGCACTGCAGCCGAGAGGTGAGCACTGCAGCTCCTGCTCCCAGCTTCCCTTCACCTTCCCGCTCACATCCACTGCCCCTCCAGTATGGCCCTCCTCAGAAAACGCTCTAAGCAATGGTTTGCTCTGGGAATCACTATCACTGCTTCATCAAAAATCACCTCGAAAATTAAGTTACTGAGAAGTTGGCTGAGGAATAATTTTCAGGATAAAAAGATTTACCTTTGTCATTTGTTCCTCTCCGTTGCAATTTCTTCCTATGCGAACAAGGCGATCTACTACAAACACTCTAGATTAAGCACAGGAGGAGAGAAAACGTTACAGCTTTTAAATTTACAAACTAAAAAACAAGAGTAGCCTTCCTTCTATCCAGCTTGTGCAATATTTAAATCTCTGTTTCAGCTTTTCAATGCAAAATTATTTTTCTTCCAAGTTACACAACTCTTGTTTGTAAAAATGTTTTCTTTTAGGGTGATTCTGTGATGCAATCTACATGAGGAAATGCCACACTGACCTGAGGATCCACTTAGTCCAGCCTTAATCTCAAGTAGCAGCCAATAAAGAAAAAAATTACGGAACCAAAACCACTCAAACTGTCCCACAGAAATAGAAATGTCCTTGCACTTTAGATGCTCGCTAAGGGATACACGGTCAAAAAGTAGATGAGAGCTATCCAGACTAGATTAATTTACAGGATCTGTGCATGTCTCCAGAGTAATGTTTTCTAAGATGAAAGAGTTGGCAGTGGACCAAACAAGATTATTTTAATTATTCCAGTTTCTCTCTGAAATTTCCTGTCTCATTGCATATGAAATTTACTACCCCCAAAATGGAAAACTGACTCATCTAATGGGACAAAAGTGAGGCAGCCTGTATTCCAGGACCCCTATTCAATCACACTTAGGCACGTGCTTAAATGCTGTCCTTTCCTGACGTCAGGGGAAGGAGAAACAGTAGCATTTCTAATGTGAGCAAGTGCACAACAAGAAATTGTGTGCAGTGGGAACAGCTGTGTGGAGCACTACCTGCAGCTAAACTGAAAGCCACATGCATCCTGCAAGACATGAAACTGGGACTTCCCTATACAACACCTCTTAATTCAGAATAACTGATTAATCTTGGTGCAGAAATAAAACATTCAGTGGCTTTTAGTTGTGCTCATGCTGTACAGTGGGCATGGTCTGCCCAGTTGTTGAAGATGTGGATGTGGAAATGACAGCACTAAAGAGTCTCACAGTAAAGACACTTTTTCACTTATAAGAGAATGTCACATTCTAATGGATAGTTAAAATGAAAAGTGAAGGATAACATTTTAACTATCTAAAGCTTGAAACTTTAATTTTCGAATCTACTCAGGTTCTATTGCACAGAAATACAGAAAGAACCAGTCAAGTATTCTGCATCACATGACTTAAACAACAAAATGCTTTTTGCTTTTACTGAAACTGTTTTTAAAAGCTTACTGATTTTGACCTAAGTTCCCTCCTTCTCCTGTAAATCAGAAGGTAAGAACATGACTTCAGCTACTTGTTTTGAATCCTGTAGATATCAAATATTAGGAGTAGTTGTTCACTGCAGACAGAAGAATTGTATTCACAGCTGAAAAAAAAAAAAAAAAAGAAATCCTGTTTTGGTGAATAAAATTTGCTCTCTTCAGCAAGCAAGGGCATGGAAAGTCATTCCTCTTAATCTCAGTTAGCAGGCAGCATTTCCAGGTAGATTGCTTTGTTAAGATTTGTGCAGTTAAAAAAAACCCCAAACTAATAGCAGTATTTGCAACATAATTCACATTCCAGTTTGCTGTTTATTTCACTTGATTGAGCTCTGCCAGATATCATACACTTGCCATGCTTCTGACGTGACACACAGGACAGAAACCAGTTTGTTTTGTGGCTGCTTTTGCTGGACTAAGTATCTGATCTCAATAGTGCAGTTACAGCAATATTGGTCCTCTCCACAAATTTTGTAAGACTGGGATAGCTGAACAGCAGAGTTTCTCTTTGAACTTCAGAAGAGAAGGGACACCAGAGCATAACAGGCTTGTGAAACACATGCTGACCTTTTAATATGCTGGCTTATACTGCTGTTAACAGCTATCAATGAATCCTGAACTGTGGATAGAGGGGAGAAGTCAGTAGTGGAGGTGAGGGAGGTGGGGGAGGAGAAAACTAGTAGACTGACAAATAATGTCCACAAGCTTACAGATCTCTCAGGATCATAACATTTTTGGCAGAAAAAGTATACAAATACCTACCTGTTCCTTACTTAGATCTAGAAGAGACAAGCATCTGTGTGACAGTAAAAGCTCCTGGTATAAGCTTCTGACATCATAAGGCACATTAATTGATGCAGTTCGTGATGTCACTAAAGATCCATTTCCGGTTACACTAACAATTCACACTTTAGAAGGTGAAACAAGCAACTTACTCTTTGCACTTATTTTACAGGCTTTGCCAGATTTGATCCAATTTAAAAAAAAAAAAAGGCGTGGGGCGGGAGTTGGAATTTGTCTTTTTATCTACATTCAGCACAGATCCCTAATAATTTTCAAACACATTTAATATCGCTTCTAGTTCAGTTTCTGAAATCCCTCCTAAATGACATAAACCAGGAAATTCCTAGCACACTAATTTCCCTTTCCTCTATGGATTAGTTTGCGTACTCCAAAATACTGGGAAAGTTTCTCTAAATAAGAATAACCCTTACTGTGATGTCTGATGTCTGTTTCTCCTGCCATGAGAGGAGGGTCTGGCATCACAGCCTGGGAATCAGCTCCTTTTCCCCATAAGCAGCAGGATACATCTTAGCACAGTTGGCTTATCTCTAAACTTCCCATCCTCCACACCTTCCTAGGATGGTGCTTGTTTTCTTCTAAGACTTGATGAGAGAGAGAATGAAGATCAATCACAGAATCACAGATTACACAGAATCACAGAATGTTAGGGATTGGAAGGGACCTCGAAAGATCATCTAGTCCAATCCTCCAAGGGATGAAAGGGCAAAGGAAATAAAGGGGTCAAGAAGAGACAGTTTGCCACGGGTGCTGTGAGCAGACACTGAACAAGAGTTGTGCATGACTTCAGCAATCCTTGTCTTCTGCTAGCGAGCTCTGTCCAAGCCTGGGTTCACCAAGGTTACAGGAAAAGAAAAGGTTGTACTTTTGTTGATCAATGCTGCTAAGCAACAAGTCATAAAAACTAACATTACCCTTGTCTTCTGCTGGCTGCAATTAGAAAATTACAAATAGGATCTTTGTGTCATAGATTCAGGCCTGAGAGAAACCTTTAACAGTGTGCTACGAGCCACGCAGCCAAGGGACTATCTCCTCATTTTCTGTACGTTACGCATCCCCAGCCATTGCAGTCTGCCACAGTGCAGGTCAGCTCAGGCATCTGAAGTTGTAATAGGTTCTAATCTTTAGGTTATAATAGCAACTTTCAATAGAAGAAAAAAAGCAAAAATATTGTTAATCCTTGATTAACTTTATGAATATTTGAGTAATTTAAAAAGGTGTATAACTAAAATAAAGCTTTTTTACGCTACTCTACCAGTGAAAGAGATCTAAACATAAGAGAAAATGAAGACATAGTAGCTAAATACAGCAGGAACTCACTTTGCCATAGTACTGTAAGGAAAAATACAGGAATCTGCATTCTGAAAAGTGATGTTTTTGCCTTCTTTGTTACAAGTCAACAATCACTTACTTAAACTACGACTTCCACCTTTTCCCCACTTAGAGCACAATTAATTACAAACAAAACCACCCCGTTCCAAAGGACAACTGTCTGCATTAGTCACCCACAACATACAAATCCAAAAGACAGAAAAGGGAATTGAATTCATCATTTTTGTAAATAAACCTCACACAGCAAACACTGTAGGTAACACCAGTTTCTGCTGCTTGCCAGTAAATTGTCTAAGATAAGGAGCTCCCATAGGAAAGAAAAAAAGAGAAAAATAGACCTTCTCCATAAGACTACCATGAATGCCTGCTCCTCTATTCCTTGTTTGTTTAACAGCTGAACCATACCTTGGTATGGCAGCAGGGAACAGAATATGCCTATCATACTCCTAAATACGTGATGATGATCCGAGGGCTGGAGCACCTCTTCTATGAGGACAGGTTGAGAGAGTTGGGGCTGTTCAGCCTGGAGAAGAGAAGGCTCCGAGGAGATCTTACAGCGGCCTTCCAGTACCTGAAGGGCCTACAGGAAAGCTGGGGAGGGACTTTTTACAGGGGCAAGTAGTGACAGGACAAGGGGAAATGGCTCTAAACTGGAAGAGGGCAGGTTTAGATTAGATACTAGGAAGAAATTCTTTCCTGTGAGGGTGGTGAGACACTGGAACAGGTTGCCCTGAGAAGCTGTGGATGCCCCCTCCATGCAAGTGTTCCAGGCCAGGTTTTATTGTCAATCCACAAATTGTGTTAATGTTCTAATACATGGTGGGTGGGTTATTTTTAAATAAACTGTAAGGAACATGACCATGGAGTATCTGAGCTAGGTTTTGGAAGAGGAATCCTGTCACTAGTCAATCTGTGCACTGTTGATTGTCCAAATCAAAAGTTCCAGGGGAACACACTGATTTTTCTTTAAATACATGTTTTAACAACTTCTGTTCAATCATTCTTCAAACGATATCTGTTTTAGAACAGCCCAATGGGAATAGTTATGGAAGGACTAGGCTCTGTAAAAATGTCTCATTTTAACTCACAGAAAATGTTACTTCTTGACTGTGCATCCCAAGGGGGAGCAATAGAGCACTTTGAGCAAGGAAACTAAAGGGGAAATAAGTATGTTTACATCAGTACAGAGCAAGTCAATAATTGAGTTTGGCCTCATTAAGAAAGAAAACTTCAGGATGGGAACTGCATAAGGTTAAAAAAAAAAATCATTAGTATTCTTTAGTTCAATCCCCATCTCTAAAAACCTCAAGGCCCACAAACAGCCAACACACTGCAGATTTCACAAACAGAGAAACAATGCATGTGAGGACATAATAAAGACTGAGCAAGCATGCATAACACAAAGTAATGCATTTACAAAAGGTGAGGGCAGATTAGATACTAAGGAAAAGTTTTTTACTACTTGAAGCAGGACATTACAACAGAACAGCAGTCAAGAGGGGGTCACTGGGTCCTGTCACTGAAAACAGAGAGATTAGATATGAAAGGAGTAAGTCACACTGAGAGCATGAACTTGCTAAGAGCATTTTTTCAACCTTAAGTAACATGGCTGTAAATATATAAGGGGATCAGAGTAAAGACTACTGAACTGTAACCCTTATACTCTTCTGACCTGTTTCAGAGTCCTGGGTAAATCATTTGATCTCACCACACTTGTTTTTCCAGCTGTGAAACATCAGCAACATCTATTACACAGGGACCTGGGGAAAAGTTTCACACTTACATACAACTGCAAGATTTTGTAGGACACAAGAGTGTGTAGCTGAAAAGTTTGTTCCTTACCTCCCATATCAATGTCTAACAGTTTATCATACCTCTGGCTATAAACTTAATCTTGTTATTAATTTCTCATAAAGTTATATTCTTTTCTCATACTGTTCTGCAGTAGCTGTGGTTTTAAATGTTAACATAAGAGCAACTTAAAAACTCTAGCAACTAAGAATATGTCAACATCCTACTCACCAGATATGTTCACTATCTTTTTTCAGAAGCCTGTTTACTTGAATGACAATGTTTTGATGCATTTTACCCAACTTAATCCCAGAGAGCTAGAAATGATGAGTTGAAAATGCTCTTCCCCAGTTTGGGAAATACTGAATTGTTTACTAAATTGTAGCCTACCAGCTAAAGCTATGCAGCCCTTCTGAAGACAATGCATTTCCCCAGCCCATGAGGACATAAACAAAATTGCACAATTAACTGAACAGCAGTTGACTCTAAAACATGTCACAGCAAAATTTTACAAGCTATAAAACAAAGAATTTGTTTCTCACATGTGAGGCTCAGGTCATAGTTTGCAGTTGAATGAAAAGTAGAACTTGCTTAAGCCATTAGTCTTCTGCCAAGAGTTTATTAATAAATTAACGATACTTTAATAGAAGCAACAATACTAGAAAATAATGATGGCCCATGGCTGGAGTGGACTGACAGATCTGCATCCAGAAACAAATACTGAAGAAGTGGTAAAACATATTCTGCTTGAGCAGCTGTTATCTAAACAAAGCTGCAGGTTCTATTTTACTTGCTTGACAGCTCACATAAGCAAGGAAAAGAGCAGTCCTTGGTAAAAGAAAAAGTAATGACAATAGTAAGTGTTTGATGTAACAGATAGGCACAAATGAGGTCACCTCAAGAACTGTCATCTGAAACGAATGGACTACCAAAAAGTTGAGAACTCACCAGTTAAAATGCTGCTGCTCTCCTTAATTCATTTTCCACCTGTCATTTCTTCTGCTAGGTACCATCAAAATACAGTTAATTTTTAAAGCTGAAAGGATATAAGAAATAGCTTTTGGTTTGGGGCACTTTCTCTCGTATTGAATAGAGACTGTTTAAATGGAAAATAAACTGTAAGTGCGGTGTTTTTTTCACAACTCAGTAGGGTCGTAACAAAGTCCGTGTGCTTCTGCCACCCCCCACATTCTTCAGCTACTTCTATGTAACTGATTGCAGCTCTCATTTGGGATGTAAAGTTTAAGAAATAGGGATAAGGGGGTCAGAGCACTGAAGTTCTGGTGGAAACCAGTAACACCAGCTACACCAGTGCAAAATTCTTAACAAAGAAATGCCTTGGCTCTATACCCCACAGAACACCACAATGCTCTACTGCAAATGTATATGGGGATCATTGCTTTTAACTACCAAGTATTTTTACTTTGCCTTGCACTTTGTTTACTTTCTGGTCATACTTTTGTCTTTTTAGAGTAAAAATATATGGACAATTATAAAGACATCATCATACAACAGGAAAAATAACTGAAATGCTAGCGGAGATGATGGAGGTTTCTTCTGCATTATGCAATTTGTGTCACTTTGACAAACCAAAGGAAACAAAATATTTACCATTTTGAACAATCTCATCTTTTCTGATAGTTGCCAAATTATACCTACTCAGGAATCAAAATTCTGAAGCACAGAGGTCTAGCAGAAAAAAGTCAGCTTAGCTGAGAACATATTATTATTATATAATATAATTATTATATAATAATTATTATTGGGATGAGGAAGGAAGAGAAAAAAGAATTACTCTGGGGAGGGGGAGGTGGGGTGGGGTGGAGAATCACAAAGGAAAAAAGAAAGAGGATCTAATTCATTGCTACCCTGAAATTGTCTCAAAAACTCAGACTCAGGCTGCCAGAACTCAAATGTTGTGTGAAACACATACTTTTTAGGAAGCCAAACAGGTGAAACTGAGCTAAAAGAAAAACTAAAGACACCATACCTTTTATGTGTATGTCCAGAAAATCAAGACTACAAAAATCATAACTTCCAATGTTTTGGGTTTTTTTTATAGTCAATTCATGTAAGCAACAACAGAATCACAATCTCCTGCTCTTTTACTGGTTTTCTCTCACATCTCCAAAAATCAGCATTTTTCCACCCTACCCTTCATATTTGGTAGGTACTACATGAGCTCTACTTTCTAGATCATGGCTTAGGAAAACGCTTCCTCCGGGTTTGTTCTCAAGGGACATTAATTTTTTCCCTCTCTCGTTGAAGAGAGGGAAAAAAACCCCAAACATAACTGAGCATTTTGTTTGAACCCAAAAAACTTCAGTCAGATCAGACAATCTCAAATCATTATTACTAGAGATCAACTATTCTAGTATAAAGACATTTGCTATTAAAACATCATGGGTGACTTCTGTTCCATCTGATGTCTGCATTTTAAAAAAGTCCAACTAAATTTTGCTCTTGCTTTAAAACATCTGTTTAGAAACTGGGATGGTTAAAATTCCCTTCTCCTAGCGTATAATAACTAAATGTAGCTTCCAACCATGGACTGACCACTGCTATATTCTATTTATATGCATACAATTTATTTAAAACAAAGACTGTGGTCAGGTGCTGCCAGGGGGTCCAGCGTTCTTGCTGTCAGTCAAGGTGAGAAAAGAAAAAGTAATCTATACTGGCAACAACTGATGCTATATTAGAATGGAAAGCTGCAGTGTCAACTGCTCTAACATGGTCCCATAATTGGAATAAAACTCTGCACCACCACAAAACCTTCTCTCCCATTCTCCCAAAACCAGTCACATTTTGACATGGGCACATATTTTTGACCAAGAGATCTATGGTTTGTATAAGCAGAAGACTCTGAAAAGTACTTTTTTCCAACACAGTCCGTAGTATTCTCTGAGTGAGTGCATTTGTCATGATCTTTATGGCATGTACAAACAGAAGACTTTGAAATGTACTTTTTTACAATACAGTCTGTAGTATTCTCTGAGCGAGAGTTTGGATTTGTCATGATCTTCGCATATAGAGAATCCTGCAGTATTTTTTTGCAGAGTACTGGATAGATATTTTATTAATGTCTGCTGCAGTAAAACAGTTGCACCCACACATAGAGAAAGTGTATTTAATGTTCACGTTTACATAAAGCACTTAACAAGAATGGAGTAGAACACAAGGCTTAGAGACCATCTTTGAATGCTTTCAGTAGCAGGTCAGCTGCCAGCCCAGGGGACAAGACACCACTAAGAACTTTTTCTTCTAGAAGTGGAATCTTATCCTTAACTGCCAAGTGACTCCGGAAATGTTCCAACATATTTTCTTGGATGAGATTCCACATCCACACTTTCTGCTGTTTCCGACGTTTGGCAATCAACTCGCCACTTGCAAGCATGAGGTCACGAAATTCTGTCATTTTATCCCACATATCTGAGATACCTTCTCCAGTTTTGGCAGAGATGCGCATTACCTGTTGGATTCAGAAGAATTTTTAAAGCCAAGTAACTACTGGGCTTGAGGGTTCAATTACTGTATCAGGTAGAATTGCACAACAATTCAGAAATGTGCAAGGCAAGCTTACTTCAATACACTCACCTCCAGAAGCTGTACGCAGTTTTGTGCTGGTTTTTTGGTTTTGGTTTTTTTTTTTGAAAAAAGATCTCAAAATTGGGATTCTACCAACCATAAGTGGACCCTGAGATCCATAGTGTTTGGGATAAACAGCCTTCTCTAACTGCTTGTATAATGAGTGAGAATCCTTTCAGATGAGTCCTTTAGATAAAAGGTAGAGTGTTGCCGTTTTACTCAGATGTAGAGTTAATTACATATTCTGGTAGATATACTCTGGGAGCTAAGCTTTTGTACTTCAAATATTCCAGAAAGGAGGTATTGCGACTATTTTTTGCATTTGCTTTCCAGACTAGGCATTCATTTTGCAAAAAGTATTTCAGGCATCCTGTGAGGAACTGCACTATGGACTTGT
>NW_010306026.1:0-706 GCF_000700745.2 Antrostomus carolinensis
TGGACCCATAGATTTATGGATGTCCAGATGGAAGCCTGTATTTATGAATAAATTGATGGAAATATTCTGGATGGAAATAAATATTCTGGATGGAAATAAATTGATGGAAATATTCTGCAGAGATTCTTAGATTTCAGTTATTACTACATCACATATTCCTCTCCTCCAAAATCCTTGTACAGTTTATTCAGACATCTCTGACAAAGTATCAGTAGTCATACATGAGTCCCTCATGACGTATTTGCACAGAAAAAAGGAAATGTAATAGCACTGATCTTGCCTGGGATTCTCCTTTGCTTTTGTGTTTTTCTGTTGTCTGGTTTTGTGGCCTTATAAGAGATAACCAGTTTTTCCTGGTTGGCTCTAAAGACATTCTATTATCTATAGTAGATAACACAGAAAATATGAAGGGCATAGTAAGAACTAATTTAATGATTATTTCCAAGAAAATCAGCAGCAACTTTCCTGAGAAGTAGGAAGACTTAAGCAGATCACCTAGACTACTGCAAATTGGCAACAAGCTTGGTAAATTAACAATCTACAGCCATTAAAGCAAATCTGTCCCTGCTGTGATGATCCTGCCTTGGCCCTACTATGTAGTTCTACTCATTTCTTTGGTATGGTGTCTATTGAAGGTGTTGTCTCTTAAACAAACCAGTGCTTTTTTGTTTTATCATGTTGTCTCAGTGTTTTGTTGTTGTTGTGT
>NW_010306026.1:736-9492 GCF_000700745.2 Antrostomus carolinensis
CACTCAACAAGGAATAGACAGGAATGAGCATTCAGGTGCAGACAGAAGCACAGGATTACTACAATTTAACGTAAATCAGCTTATGCAATTTGGAGCATGAACTGACCTTAAGTTTAACGATTTCAGGTCCTACCTCACTCGTCCTCATCTAGTTCTTGCTTCCCACCAGTGGATTTGGTGATCGTGCATCCAGCATGCAAATCCCTTAGAATCAGAATTACACAATGGTTTGGGTTGGAAGTTCATCTAGTTGGACACCTCATCAGAGGCAGGGACAACTTTCACTAGATCAAGTTGCTTAAAGCCACATCAAACCTGACATTGAACACTTCCATGGATGGAGCATCCACAACTTCTCTGGGCTCCCTTATCATAAAAAAAATATATACCTTATGTCCAATCTAAAGCTACCCTCTTTCAGTTTAAAACCGCTGCCCCCTGTCATGTTACTACAGGCCATGGTAAAAAGTCTCTCTCCACAGCAGGGTCTCCCCAGAGTCCTTTCTTCTCCAGGTTGAACAACTCCAACTCTCAGCCTGTCCTCCCAGGAGATGTGTTCCAACCCTCTGATCACATTCATGGTTCTCCGTTGGACCCGCTCCAATGGATCCAAGTCTTTCTTGTGCTGAGGATCCCTGAAGTGGATGCTGTACTCCAGGTCAGGTCTCACAGAAGAGAATCACCTCCCTCAACCTCCTTGTCATGCTTCTTTTTATGTAGCCGAGGATACAGTTGGCCTTCTGGGCTGCAAGTGCACATTGCCAGCTCATATCCAATTTTTTGTCCACCAGTATCCCCAAGTCCTTCTTCCTAGGGCTGCTCCAAATCCATTCATCCCTCAGACTATATTGATATTGTGGATTGCTCTGACCCAGGTACAGGACCTTGCACTTGGCCTTGCTGAACTTCATGAGATTCGCATGGGCCCACTCCTCAAGGCTGTCAAGGTCCCTCTGGACCAAACAATCTTTATTATCTGGGTTTTTTTATTTTATTCTCTTCCTTTCAATGAGCTAATCTTGTTCAGTTAGCTCTCCCAACCAACTCAAGATAAAACCACATGACTGTTCTATCTGACAAGTAAAGTGCTACCAACACAGAAGGGAACCAAAATAGGAGAACAGGAGGAAAAAAAACAAGCAAACCTTTTGATTTCAGCAGCACTCTGCAGTTGCACTGAATTAACTGTAACATCATTAGTCACACCACTAGCATAATCTTTCAAGCTTGCTTTTGATAGATGAGTGCATCCTTGAATACATCCAATTGATAACTATTCCATTTATATAAGAGCTTAAATTTTCATCAATGCAGTTTTAATTCCATTAAAATTAGTTTCACTATTTTGCTTATCAGTACTTGATGGTTTTGTATGAAAAAAGAATTTTAAGGAGAAAGGATGTAATCTTTCAACTCCCTTTTCTCGAAAAAACAAACCCCCTCCCCCCCCCAAAAAAACAGAGCAGCAAGCTTGTGTCAGAAGACGTACCAGAAACAGGTAACAACAGTTGAGGGCTTGCATTTCTTTACCTACTTTTCTTCCTTTCAAGCAGATTTCAAGTTTTAACTTTCTTTTCGTTTTATAAGTTTTCACATATATTTTATATGTATTAAAATATTTTAAAATGAAATACAAAACCCAGCATTTTTAACAAGAATCAACATGGTAAGACAACTATGATTTTCAACAACGCTACACAAAGCATTGAACTGCTACTCATTTGACCTTTAACCAGGAGAAATACACTTAAAATACCTTTAAATAAGTTAAGACTTCTGTTTGTTGACTGAATTTTATAACAATTTTGTCAAAAATTAACTATGTTACAAGTTTAAATTCACAATATGCCTTAGCCAAAAAAACATTCATATGAAAGACCAAAACCTATGTCACAGACAAAAATATGTTTAAGCACTTTTAAAAATACTAAGTACCATCAGGGAAGAAATATCTGTCAAAAAAAAAAAAAAATGGAATCAAAATAAGGAATCTGGAAAACATTAATTTTGTTTCACTGAAAAGTACAGCTGTGATTCATAGGAATTTTTATGGTTATTCACATTTTATGATGATTTATTAATGATTGGAGGATAGCCATTTTCCACAAACAAATTCAACCTCCAGGGTCTTTGCTATATTAAAAACACTTGGAGGAACAAAACCTCAAATTTTCAAGCATTTGTCCAAAGCATTTCAAAACAAATAAAGTTACATGGGGCCTATCAAAAGGACTGAATCTAATAAGTGCAGTAGAAGCATTTGTCCATCACCTCATCTTTTAAGAGAATGTCAGGAATAAATTAACTAAAGTTTTTCTATCCCTGTAACAGTTTCTATTGTCATCAAAATAATACTGAAACAATTTAACAGAAAATATCCTCTACGTTATTCCAGTAGATCATGTGAAAGCAGGAAATAATCAGAAAGAAAAGGTATGAGCATAAAAAAAAAGAAAAGCAGCAGCAGCAATCTGCTAAATATTTGTAATCATAATTTATTTTCTAATCAGCTCATTGAAAGCAGCAAATGAACCCTGACTGCAAACATCTGCCTATCAAACATTGCTAAAAAAATTTGTTGTTGCCAGTGCAAAATAGAAATCATCACCTTTCAGAAACTTTCACATTTCTAGCCAAGGTCAATTTTGGTCCCAGGAATTCACAATAACTATTATTTTAGTGCACATATTCTAAGTTTAGAAACTCAGATTATTTTTCCTTTCTAGTAAGATTCAAAATGCTTATCTCAAATGACAGATGTGAAAAACAGTTAGACAAGTATTTGATGTTTATTGCAACACAAACTATAAAATTTAAGTCAGGTAACTTCTTTGTAAACTGAGAAGTCCAGCATTTCTACTTTATGGTGCATCAGCACTGCAGCATAAAGTGTTTTAATATGCTAAGTATCAAATACAGATGTCTGGATTCCCATTTAACCTATGGCAGATCATATGGATTCCTCCCTCACCTAAATGCAAGATTTTCAGCTACATAGTTACTATTTCTTGTAGATTCTTCTAATCTTCGTTAACATATATGCCAACACACACAAACACGTACACACAAATTTACCATTCTTAGTCTCTAACTTGCTGCATTTATCAGAAAATTGTGCCCACATCTATAGTTTCTTCACACAGAAAAAATTCAAACTCTTAATGAAGCAGCTTAAGTATCAAGTTTTAAAAGGATGTTTTAAAAATATGAAGACAATTTCAGGAACTATCAAGATAGCTATTGTCTATAGATTGCTATATTAATGACTTAAAAATGAATAAGTAAGCCAGCTTTTCATCACCTCAGTGAGACCATTTTACTTGGAAACTTGAGCAACCACTCTCCACACTTGGTGACTGAGGTATATAATATGCCTCTAGAACTGGAGATTTCAACTCTGCTCTAGAACATCATACTACAATGAAATATATAACCATTTTGATGAAAAGAAGTTGTGCATTTTTTTTTCCTTTTTGTTTCTTAATACTATGCCAAACTTGCAGTAGATGGGAAAATCTACTTCTCCCCTGTTTTTCATAGACTTACTCTTTCTCAACAGTCTTAAAGGAGTTCATAGCCATGACATTAATCGGTTATCTCCACTACTTACAGACAGAAAAAAAATCAATTTACCTGAATGCCATCAAGCAACTTGCTCATGCACCAGTAACTGTCAGCTTCTATGTTCTGCAGTGTTTCTTCAGGCAAACTGGAAACATCAAAATTTTCCACTTCTTCTTCTGTTTCAGAAAAAAAGAGAGAAAGACAAGACAATGAAGTGCACAGAATAAATAAAGCAAAGATGAGGAAAATAATTGAAAACAAAGACAATCACTACTTGTCTTCTAGTCAGAAACTTCAATGCACATTTACTTTAACAGGGACTAAATGAATCATTTATTGCTCAACTGTGTTATCTAATGGCTTTAAATGTTAATGAATACTTAATTTCTTGCAGACTGTGAAAATCTCAAATCATGCCTGGTTAACCAGAATTAACATATAATAAATTACTTCATTCTAAATATTTCACACCTGAAAAAGAATCACCACAAGCACTTTGAGAGCCCTCCAGCTATTTATGAACAATCTCTGCAGAACATGTCTATTTTTGCATCACATAGCAAAATATGTTGCCAGTCTTAACAGAAGAAAAAGCCCTGAAAAATACTTTATAGAAAACTAGTGAAATTTATTTAGAAAGCTGACCACAGCTTTTCAAGAAGGATTTATTTATCAGGCAAGTATCTAGAATCAGAAGGAAATATGACAAAAGGAAACAGGTGATTCCTACCCCCAACCTGAAAAAATCCCCATGATTCTCAATACTGGAAAAGCAAAGAACCCCAGTGATGTCTAATTCATGGAAACCGAGTCCTTCTATCATCACAACACAAGTGTGTGACATTCATATTCCGCTATGAACTAAAATTTCACCTCCTAAGCCAGGTTGTTTTATTTTTAAAGCATGGCATCTGAATTAATCAATTTTGAAAAGAACACAGAATGTGCTGCCTTGCCAGCTAACTCCCAAAGCTCCCATACAGCCCCACAAGAGAGTCTAACAAAAGCTGGGAATGCTCTGAGTAAATGCTGTAGCTTCCCTCTTGCAGCAGCTCACAGTGTCTTACTGTATCAAGATGAGAATCAAAGCAGCATCCTTCTCAGCCCTGGTTTATTCTCAAGGAGGGGGATGTACAGAAGAAAGAGGTGTTTGATTCTACTAAAACAGAGTCTGACATACCCAAGAAGGAATTTCCTCCATTACACAACTGCAGGGTAGCATAAACAGTAAAATAAAACTAAGAATATGTACTATCTTAAAACTCCTCTATTATCTGTCTCACAGCTTTGCAGTATGTCATTACAGAAGCCTAAGCACATCTTTAGGTTGTCCCATTTGATTATACTACCTTGAAACACTTATTTGTCAATTGGTAATAACTATAAGCATTACACCTGTTATAATTTTAACATACCAGTTATTTTACCACTACTAGTAGATACTGGTAGCAAAGTGTCACCAAAGCATTCTTGTCTGCACTGGTGTCTCCATGTGGGTGGGCATCTTTTACAGGATCATTTTTGGATTGTGAAATATGACAATAGAACAAGGAGATTGGGTCGTTCTAATAAAATATTAGTTAAGATATTGGGGAACCTGTTAAGTAAAACACGGGATTGCAGCAGACAGTCCGTAGAATAAGAGCACATTATGATCTCAGAGGTGGCAGGACTGTAAATAATGCAGTAGTCACTTACTGGTTATTAAAGGAATGCCATGTTAACATTGGAGTACAGTTTTTAAAACCCAGTTTCTAAAAGAAGATCAACAAACAAGAATCCAACACACTTTAAATACCCTATATAAGAAACTCGGGTATAACGCTGCCTTGCAAAACAATGATGAAAGAGTGAGTAGCAGACTGCAACAGCAGATTTTTTTCAATAACAGGTTCTTTTGTGAGGAGGAAGAAACTCATTATCCAAAGTCAGCAGTATATTCCTCCCAGCAAAAAAGAGGACAGATCCTCTACAAGTCAGTACCATACTCCCCTCCCAGCACTGGACAGCAAATTCTCACAGTGCTCTGTGGAAAACACAGGTAATATAGGCAGTAACTGGGAGGTAACAAGCCTCCAACATCTTTCTGTTTACCTCCTATCACTTTGTCTATTAGACTCCCCTCATTAAATAGAGCTTCTAGAACAAACTTGGGTTAATTTCACTTATTAAATCCAACCCCTTCTGAAAAAGTATGTTAAGAAAAAAGCCTAGCATAATATAAAAGGTGTTGTTTTTTTTTTCCACAGTAAAGATGCTTGAATACAACGGAGATAACAAGAAAGGATCGAAGGCAAACAGACCAATATCAAGAAAAAACACAAAACACCTAGCAATGAAGAAACCTAACTCAGATTAGACAAATAGCTAAATTGATGTACATTTGTGAAAATTCATCCTAATCGAAATGCCAGTTCCACAGTTCAAAAAGATGACACCAGAAAGGTCCCTCAAAGTCAATAATAATTTCCTACTTTTTCTGAATGTCAGCATGTCCTTTACTAAGTTCAGTAACCGAAAAATTACTCAGAGTACTCACAAAACTTACTCACACAAAGACTGAAAATATTAGACTTCACATCGACAAAAAAAGTCAATTTAAGACGTTTCATATGAGCCTGTGAAAAAATTAGTATTGAGTATCTACCTATCTCCAACCTCATTGTGATAGTTTAACCAGGACACGGATGTGCCTTGAGATTAAAACAAACAAGAAAATCCCACAATTTTCAGCAGAGAAGCCCTTTTCAACAGTTTAGAAATGAAAATTAAGGATGAATATTTCCATTAATTTAGAAGAGAAAGGCTTTTTCAGACAGAAAAGATGAGTGATGTATCCTCTACAATTTTTTTTGTATATCCTATACATGTTAATCTTAAAAATATCTTACAGTTATAGTTCATTTATTATATATTCATAAACTAGTGCCCTAGTGGAGAATGGTTAATATTTTTAATTTTCATTTTAGTCTTTTAAACAGCAAAAAAGTAGCAATCTATTCTCTCTCTGCATCACAGTATCTACAGAAAAAACAATAAATGAACCAGAGTTCCTCATATTTATATAAAACACAAACATATATCGAACATTATTCTCCTTGAACAAAGCAGAATTCAGGCCCTCCTTCACTAAACACTTGCTGAAAGAATGAGATTATGACTACTTAGCTAGTGTGTTCCTTTGCAAATTTCCTGCCTTTGAGCACCTCTTCTTTTCATTATACTGCTATCACATTTCTGAACAAAAAGGAAGTTACAAACTGTAGCACAACACAATAACTCTTCTACAGGTGGGTTGAAGAGATAACAAATGAAAAAGACTTTTTATCATCACTTTCTCATCTTTCATATCTTACCTTTTTTTTTGGCCTTCTCCTTCAAACATACTACTTCACACTGTATTTTCATATCAAGATTTAAACCAACAAAACTGAAAATACACCTAACCATCAAAGGTGGGAGTCTTCACCTCCCTTCACAGTCAACACAGAAAAACAAGTAGTGACAGAGAATTAGCTGTCTTGTTCTAAAGTAGAAAACTAAAGTAAATAAGCTTAATCATATCCAAAGAAAATCCTGTTTCTCAGTATTACTTAGAACTTGAACTCCAAAGGATTGCCTCAGAATACAGACCTCTAAACTTAGCGGAAATAAAACTAAACAGTCATCAAGAGACTTCCCATTCTGTGACTGAACAACCTACAAGGAGCAAAATAACAGGCTGTGAGAAAACAAGAGCAGTTTGAGAAGCAAGGCTGAAGCAACTTGGGCAGCAAAGGCATCCCAGCACTAATATTTTGCAAAAACTATATTCTAATTGTTCTACTAAGGAAGAACTATCAGAGAGACAATTTTTTTTACTTCTTTTCCCAGAAAGTAGAATGTAACTTTTTAAGAAACATCCTCCTACTTTTCATCATAGGCACGTTCACCAAGCACCATGTTCACCAAGCACCTGTCAGGACAGGCCCTTCTGAAAAGAACATAGGTCTGACATAAATTCACTATTCCAAGCAGAATTCTCATTATTCCACAGAAAAGAAAAAAAAAAAGTTAGAGATGGAAAGGCAACTATTATCAAGTTCATTCTGCTCTAGTTTGGGTGATCCTATAAATCAAAAGATGTAGCTAGCATTTAGGAACCATTCAATTCTTTCACTAAAATAATCCAGAGTCCCTAAATATAGTGTCACAGAATTGCAAGCTCAACCATTACAGAAATAAAAATAGCACTTTTAGGAAGTACTCATCTAGCTTTCTTCTCTCTCTCCCTTTGGAAGAGACATCCAAGAACATTATGCTTTTCTGTGGCAAACTGACAGATCTCTAGCATTTTCATAAGCCTCTTAAATGTAAAATAAATATTCAGGATTTTTACATCTTTAAATATATAAGCTCTTTCAAGTCCAATTTTCATTCTCATGGTGCTTCTCATGCATCACTAAGTCATCTCTTCTAACATCACATAATAGAGTTTTGAAACACACACACACACAAAAAAAAACCTAATTAAATGTGTAAGACAACTCAATTATATTTCAATTATACCTTATGTAAAACAACCATCTCAAACTTTAGCTCAAGACTCTGAAAACAGATATTTCAAAGAGTAAATCTAATTACTTAAGAGATATATTAAAATACATTTTTCATTAGAGGAGGAGCTGCACTGTGGAAGCCACTCAGACAGTAAATCTAATAAAGATGGCACAGCATCACAAAAGCTACCGAACAAGCAAGCACTCTGATGCACAATGGTCTCTGCTGCATCAATCCACCTTAACTTGCTGCACTTTACTAAGGAAGTTCTAAATTAATTCTGAAAAACTGAACAACCCTTTTCTACACTACAGCTAAAATTAAAAAAAGGCCATCCATTTTCATTACAATCTCCAACTAAGGAACACTTGATTGGAAGAACAATATGCAAAATAACAGCTTACATATTTAACATTTATTCATTTATTTGTGTAGGCACATAGTGCAAAGTGCTTTTTTCCACACAGTTTTAAGGGGAAAGCAATCAAGCTGCATGTTCCTTCCTCTCTTTTGTCTTTTTGTTTGCTTGGTTTGGGATTTTTTTGTTTGCTTCTTTATTTGGACAAACAAACACACTAGAGACATTTAGAAAAGGAAGAGAAGAAGCAATTTCAGGACAAAATTTACTGATAGGAACAGGAAGACACATCTGA
>NW_010306027.1:0-8474 GCF_000700745.2 Antrostomus carolinensis
CCCAGATGCAACACCCTACACTTGCCCTTACATTTCATTAAGTTCTTTTCTGCCCAGCTCTCCAGCCTGTCCAGGTCTCCCTGACATATATATGATTAATTTCAATTCAGGTCACCTGCAGCTGCTTTAGAAATAAATGAAAGCTACAAATATGCAACAGTTATGAAAATCTTGTTACTTTTTTTTTTTTTTTTTTGTGTTGAAATATAGGCTGTTGTAGCTAACTTTAGGACAGTTTCATAGGATAAGACTTCTGCTTTTTAAAGAGCAATCACTGAATCTAATCTGTGAAGCCACAGCTGCAAGCTATATGGGCAGCTTCTTAAATGAGGAACACCCAAGGCATATTACCTCCCAGGGAAAATATAAGAGGAACCAAATAAAGTTGCTCATTTTGGCAGAGTATAAAAACATGCACTTAACTGGTATTTGGAAGAACTTCATAGCAAAATGAAATACTTTAGAAATATAGCCAGATACTTCAGCTTGTGAGTACAACAAAATATTTTAAGTAAAGAAAAAGAAGAAATTGTTTTATACTTATGACTTAATTTTATTTTTATTTTCTTTATTGCAGTTCCTTGCTATATCTATATATTAGCAACAGTTTCTCCAAGAGCTGATACAGAACTTACTTCCTAGTCTCTTTACAATAACTAATACATAATGCTCATCTGTCATTGTGATTTTTTTTTTTATTTTTTACCTTCCTTCTTTTGTGTAGATTTTCTGTACAATGTGTAAAAAAAGATTACACAGAAACAGCAGATTCAGGAAAGGCATTGCACTGTTATGACAGAAAGACTCAGGAACATTGCTTATTTATATGCAACCCTGTTCCAGAAACAAGACAGAAGTGGACTATGTAGCATGGCCTCCCCCTTGTTACAGCATAGGTTGCCTCAGCCAGAGGATACCAGTTAGCCAAGTAGTAAATTGATAAGATTTTCAGGCAGAACATTGTTAAACAAAGCTCTTCCTGAATATGGCTCTCCCTTAATAATAAGGGAAAACAATTTAAATTAATTACTCAATAATTAATGTACTGTTTAAGTAAATAATAAGGGTAATAATCTGGTTATTTGCACTACTGTATTTCTTCTCAGTGACCTTCACTAATTTCCCAGGTCATTACTCATTTCATTTTTATTTTAACTAACTCCCCTGTGCATCTACACATTAGACTAATTTTTACTGAGAGCAGGATGGAAAGTTTTGCCTCAGGGTTTTATCAACAAGATTTTTTTGTATTAGTAGTACACAATTTGTTATTAAATACTATTACTTGATGGTTTTTGTCCATCTCAAGAGCTAAGGAATACACACAAACCTAGTAGTGAAGTGAATAACGGGGTTAGCTTTAAGGCGTGCAGACTGCTGCACTCATTTCGTATATATCAATTACATTTTTGCTATACCTATTTCTAGATGGACAGTTCTCCCAGAACTGTCTTCTAATGGTTTTAAGGAATACTACATGGTTTCATTTCCAAATATTTTTATAACAAACTGTATAGCAAAAATAATACTGACTTTTAGCCATAAAGGAAATATCTAGAGAGCAGATGAAAAGGTGATTTTATAGCTAAAACTTGGCTTATTTAGGGATAAAAAAGAACCAAAGAACTGAAATTGTGATGCTAAGGAAATCTGAGTAGCTCTGCTGGTGGTCAGTGACTTCCACAGCCAGTTCTTGGACTAAGGTCACATGTTCTCATCCCAGCACAGGGGATATGTACTAACAGGGCTGAAATTCAACTTTATTGCACTCTTTAGATTGTCCCTAGATTAATGACGCTGATGTAGGTGTAGGGACTAGTTTGGGCCAACCCATAAAAACAGAAACTCTTCCTAAGCCGAAGTTCTCCTTCTCTCTTTTGTATATATTAACATTTTATTTATTTATTATTTAATACTACTATTGGTCATGGATGGCTGGACAAGCTTATTCTGATGATGGTCTAAATTAACACGTACTTCTGTGCCATGGGGAATTATCCTTGTCCTTCTTAATCCACCAGCTTCTTTTTGTTATTCTTTTGTGTTGTTAGAGTTTGTTTTCATATAGATTACATAAACTATCCTGGAGACGAAGTTCAAGCGCTGACAATATAGAAGTTATTATTCACATTTAGAAGCAAAAGAATACCTAAACTACCTAGTCAGTAACAGATGAGAAGGAAAACAATCTGAATGTATTTTGTGGACATAAACACAAAGTTTGGTCTTTCATTAAAGATGTGAAAGAGAAGCCCAGGCAGTCTTTGGAATGAAGACAATGTATAATTTAGAGGAGGCCATATTGTAAGAGATTTGCAGTTTGGGTATGTTTCAAAGTCCCCAAGCACTCCAGGAACAACAGATGCCACTATGATATTTATAAATTTCTCTTCAGACACAGACTGCTTTTCTGGTATTACTGGTCACAGAAGACAACTCAGAATCTATAACCACTTTAAATATAGAGCTGCTAGCTGACTTAGCAGTGTTAGCTGAAAAAAGCTTTACATCTGCACTTTAACAACAGCATGGCTTCTAATCCGTTAAGCATTTTCATTCCAGCTAGATACATATGTGATGGTGGAGCCAGTGGCCTGAGTCAGGAGTGACCTGCATTACACACTGTGTGCAGGAGAGTTTCAGCCCTGGAAGATTCAAGACTGTAACCTCTCACTCCTGCAAAGGCCTTTGCAGATGCCTGGGTGTAGGAGTGATGCATAGCATTGTGATGGGTATGAAAAAGACAGGAAAGGATAGCTGGAGCAAAGGTAACACCTGCTCACAGGCTCAATACTGTGTACGTTGCTCGTTTCAGATTCATTGCAAAGGTTTAAGAAGAGAGCTGCCTCTTCCTCTGATTGTTTTTATGTTTTAGCAGGGACTCTGGCTTTACTCCTGTAAATTTTTTTATTAGTTTATTTGCTTTGCTTTTTTCAAAATCCTTGCTTCTACTTCTTTAATTTATAGAATTATCCATAAATTTCCACTGTTGTCTAATATGATAGACATAGTAAAAATACAGTGATGGCCAACAGTACAATAATGTCTCCTGCACAAATCCACAGTCATGTTTCTCACTTAAATTTTTATAAGTTAAAGAGACTGGAATGGAGGTTCCTCTTATGTTAAGTAAAAAGTCATTTAGCTTATGAAGAGAAAATTTAAATTCACATTCATCTTTTAGGTCATCGTAAGTTGCTGTTTAACAATAGTGCAGTGGTGATGATCCTTGGAGAGGGAATAAGATGGAGAGTGGAATTGTAGGCATATTGTTATGTCACATCTAATTATTTTGAACAATTGCTGCTCCCATTCCTTCCAAGAACATAAATTAATTTTATAGCTTGTAAGTCTACAAAGAAAAGGGTTGAAAACATAGCCATGAGCACAGAGAGAAATAGAGAATTAGAATTAAAAACTCTCTTTCATGGGAAGGGACTCTTGCAAGTCCATAATTCAGTTTGCACGGTAGGAAACTAAAATTTGTTCAAACACTGAGGGACATAAATATGTGTATTTCCTGGATCCAAAATACAAATAACAGTTGATTATAGGGGAATGGGTGAACATGATCATTTTGTGTTGCTATTTACAGAAACAGTGTCTAAGAACAGTCTCTTTTTTTAGCTGTTAATGCTCTCAAGGATTAACACAAGTAGTCTTTTACACTCTCTCTTGATGTCTGCCACTTTTATGGACTTGCTTGAAAGAATATGCTATCTGAAAGATGCCACATGTGGCATTGACAGGCAGCTATTTGGAGTATGGCAGACAGCCAGTAATTCACTTGGTAGAGTTTTCTGTCCTTCCAGCCATATCATGCAGAATCTACAATTCCTGCCTTCACAGTATACTTCAGTGTCAGAGTTTGTTATCTTTGAACTTTTGTATGTGAAAGTGAGAAAAAAGATGCACATTCTCTTGCTAATTGATTTTTTTCTTTCGGAGATCAGGTGCACAAATCCCAGCATGTGCTAACAAGTCTCTCGCAGTCTTTCCAAGTTGTCTGATTGCAAAGCAGGCTTTTCTTCCAGGAAGGGGGGAAAGAAAAAAAAAAAAAAGGTTTTTTTATAAACCAGGTCTTTGGGTCATTCATACTACTAGCAGTTTGTTCAAAAATCTGTGAAAAACCTTCATACCTGAAATGAAATCTTTAGTTCTTGCCAGTGTATAAACCGATAGGAAGAAATATATAACCTTTGCCTATTTCATTTACATTCAGTTTTTCCGCTCTTCAAATGTTTTTGGCAGTGAACCAACTCTTCCAAGAGAAGCTGCTACAAAGACTTCATTAAATACCTTAGTAAAGCTTCTCTGTGTGTTTCATACATCAGTGGATATACATGGACATTAAAGAAAGAGTAAGAAAAGGACAAGCACATATAATACTTTATAGATGTTTATATTATGACCACATAAATTCATCTTATTATGCAGCACTGTCACAAGTGGACACTGATTATGCCCTCAGATGCTGTGGTGGAACCTATTTTCAAAAACCTGTCATCTCTGCCCCTCTGAAACTTCAAATAACTCTAGGAGAGCTCAGATGGACTGGATACACCCAGTTTTGGAGGATCTAAATCTTTATCGCATGACTTCATATTTAAATCTCAGGAATGCAAATCTATTATTACATAAATATTAATACATCTGAAACTAAAATGATGAATTTAAATGTGGTGTGTAGGTCACAGAAAAGTTTGAGCTGCAGCTGTTTCAGAATCTCATATATAGTTTGTAACTGCTTAACTCTGAGCTGACCTTAAAACACACAGTATTGTAGTCCCTGTTATTCTTCCAATGTAATTTCATGTAAAATAGTACCGGTATGTGACAAAATACTAATTTCTGAGCATCTTTCCCCCTCCCAGTGTTTTCCAAAGGACGTTCTGAACCAAATGGGATGTTTGTTTTCCCTTGTCTCAGCTATAAATAGCTTTAGTAAATATTTTTTCTTATGCAAACTCAGATTTGTTATGATGAGATGTAGATTTTTCTAATCCTCTAGCCTTTGCTACTTCAGGGACACAAAGCATCGTGTTTTCTGGCTGGCCAGAGCCAAGGTTACATGGGGTTACTGATGCATCTCACTCAGGGACCCTACACAGGGCCAGCCAGCAGACATGGGAAATGCACACACCCTACACATCCTGGGCCCTAAACCAGACTTTGGTGGGATTAACTTTGTGGGATTTGTTTTGCCTTCACTGTAGGAAACGCTTCAACCTTAGGGGTGCTGGTAAGTGCTGAGGGTGAGTTCCTGTCTGGCAGCCACAACCTGGGTCCCACTACAGAGCATGGCCGGGCTGGGCTGGGCTGGGGGCAGCGTGGGTGCAGGGACTCCACCATGCCCCAGGGCCCTGACAATTGCAATCCCTTTTTATTTTGGGAAAATGGGTTTAGTTAAAGGCCAGAGATGGTAATCCATTTGCCCTCAGAGCTGGATATGGAGTTTTAACAGCTCCTGACTGTGTGTACATGAAATGTGACCTTGTGGTGGTTTGGGTGGATTCACCCTTTTGCTTGCAGCTTGCAGCCAAACACAGCCTGCTCTATCACCCTCCTCCCCCCCCCTCCCCCCGGGGGTATTTGGAAAGAAGGGCAAAGACTCACGGGTTGAGATAAAAACTATTTACTAATTAAAAGAAAAATGATAATGATAACAACAGTGATAACAGACTATACAAATGAGTGATACACAGTGCTCACCACCCACTGACCAATTCCCAGCCTATGCCAGTTAATGATCCTGGAGCCGAGACGGTCCCAAACCGAAACCCCGGAAGAGTGAGCCCGAGCGATCCCCGAGAGAATGTGTACCGTCTTCCGGTCAACCCTGGTTAATATACTGACATGACGTGATGTGATATGGAATATTTCATTGGCACAACCAGATGCCAGTTTTGGGTTTTGCTCCTCACTGCGCTTCCCCCCTCTCAGTCCTAATGCAGCTGTGAAGCAAACACTGTGGCCTTGAGCTACAGCAGTAACTAAAAACATTGGTACTTTATCAGCGTTCTTCTCATGATAAGTCTGAACTGAAACACTGAAAGTAAAATACGGCTATTCTACTTACTAAAAATTAACTCTATCCTAGCAAAACTAGGACAGACCTCTCCCATGCGTTTTTATACATAAATACTGACGATGGGGGACTGGAAATCCTTATAAAACTAAATAAATTGTCTTAATAACTGTAACAATTGCAGTGTAGTCCAAACTAAGACAAATACTAGTGTCTCTTCCATGTCTTGTAAGAAGACACAAAGTCATGTATGTTGGGTCAATTTTACATTGTGAAAGCACAAAATTTTTCAGGGAAGATGAAAAATAAACAGAATGACAACTCCTACTGTTTGTAACAGGTCTGCAAGAAAACAAGAACAAACTGTCAAAAAAACACCACAATCAGATGACCACAATTCCATATTTGCCTTTGGCAGAGACTAAGATAGTCTAACAACTTGTCATCATCTTTAGCAGGCCCATTCCCTTCCCGATTTAATCATTGATGTGTAGCAGTATGGCACCAGTTTCAGAAGTTTTTGCCTGGAACTGTGACCTGGGAAATCTGGACATGCTACATTTGGTTATTAATTGCCAAGCATATTGTCTTGAAAGAGCTAAAGAGTCCTCATGAGTCTTTTCCAGAGATGAAATCGTCTCCAGCAAGACTTTCTTCTGAGACTTCACAAGAAAAATGTTAAACCACGTATTCACAACAAAATAAATATCTCTGTCTAACATGAAAAGTGGAAATCATCCCAAGGTGATATGCAACAACCCTCCCTAACAGTAAATAGAGTTACAGCTTCCTTTTGTCAGTTTTATCTTCAACCGTGATTTAGTTCTGTTTTGTCATTTTCAGCACTGTTCTGTTTTGATTCTGAGATTAATGGCTTTATATAAAATGTGGTTTAAATGAAGGAAATGTTTTCAGTTGTGTATTTTAGAAGAATGAAGCTTTAGAGAAGAGGAAATTCTGCTATGAGAAGGGACTGACTTCTCCAGGCTTTCCTGGCAAGTTGCTGGCAGGACAAGAAATAGGATCTTGGTCTCCTGGGGCTGCACCTGCTGTTCTATCCAGCAGCCTCCATGGCTGCTTTTTATAAGTAACAGTCACAAAAAGCAAGGCCAGGGAAATGCCTTCATCGTAAACCAATAAGCAAGATGTATTGAAATGCTTCCAGCAATTGTTGAGCCATTGATTCACAGTCATCCCTCAAAACACTGAGCATGAAGAGCAGCAACTCTTTTCATTCCTGCAATGCATATCTGCACAGCACAGGCATTAGGCAGAGAAGGAGCTGCCTAATTAGGAGGGCTTGTCCTGGCTTTAATGCAGCTTAAGAACAGCTGCTTTAAGTTGCATTATTGGCCTTTGGATGCCACTAAAGACACTTTTTCCCCTTCAAAATGGATCTGTTCTGTGGCCTTCAGCAAATCAATAAATCTACTTAAATAGGATGGAAATACTCTGATTTGTGAAGTGCCTTGTGTAGGGTGTGCCAGCAAGTTACCGGCTGCCTGCTGTTACCTCCTAATCCAAAAGGAGCCATCACCATTTAAAATGACATATTGCACTATTTGTAGCATTTTCTAAAAGGCTGCTTAGCCAGGTGCAACTCTGATCTCACAGGGGCAGGAGCCACAGCTGCAAATGGATGGAAATCCGGAATTTTGTAGTGCCAGTGAGAGAGGATCACCAGATGGGAAATTTAGCAGGAAATCTCAGTGCCATTATGAATCTCCCCCTCTGCATTTCCAAGTGAAAATGAACGCTTCAATGCTGAAAATTATGACATATTAAACAATTATTGTGAATTGCAGATAGCTGGCTCAGATATACCTGAGTTTCTGAAATTACAGATGGCAAATTTAACAAGGCGTTGTGATGTGCTTTTGCTGCAGATATGAGGGGAGCAGGGAAAAGTGCACAGAATCTCTCTCAGTAGCTTCCAATGGTATTGGGAAAAAAAACAAAACAAAACAAAAAAAAGGCAAAGAGGGAATTAATACACAGAAGCTTGTAGGTGTACTCTGTTCCAAATAGCACAATCTACTGCTTCTGCCATCAGCTGTTCAGTAGTAAAAATTATCCATCAAATATTGAAGGTCTGTCCTCATAGCAAAAGAGTTGCACACAAGCATATAGATGTTGTATTAGATTAGTTAGATCACTGAAATATTTTTAATGAATACTTTTTTTGTGTGTGTGAGGCATACTGTCCTGCAGACAAGTCAGGAAGGGGGAGATAGAGGGCATGAAGCTGTTAGAAATTACCTGTATTTACAGTGGGAATAATCTGGCTTTTTGAGGAATGATGAACAATTTTTCACAAAATTACAGCTTCCTGGAACTTATTGGTGATAGTAGGCAAATCGTGGGTAACATATATTGATAGATTATAAAATTCACCCTACTTCATGGGAAGACAGCCAACAGACTGTAGCATTAAGCACTCACTCTT
>NW_010306027.1:8486-64194 GCF_000700745.2 Antrostomus carolinensis
TCTTTCCATAAGGCTTTCTTTTGCGTTTTTGCATGCAAATGTTTCAAGGCATGTGGAATTATATAGAGATGTGCCAAGAAGGTTTTTGGTCTTTGTATCTTGTAGTACAGTCACAGAGGTAAATGTTCTCAGCTTTTATTATGCATGTGAAAATAACAGAACATTTTTATAGCCATGGTAATACTATATATATATATATATTAATTAAAACTCTTTAGATAAGATTTTAGCTTCCTGTATTAAGATCTCAATGTGATATCAACATTGAGGGTAGAAAGTGCTGGCTTTATCATTTGCCAAAGGGGTGGAATAAGGATACCTACCCAAACATTTTCTTCAAAGGATTCTTCTGATTTGGTCTGATAACAGCCAAGTTTGCTGAAGCTGCTTCAGTATATATATGCTATATGGATTAAATACTCAGTGATGAAATACATGTTTCCTGGTCTTAGAGCTACATCATTTGGGAAACAGTGTATTGAGTACTGACCTAGAAATCAGGAGTCCAGGTTTTCTTACTGTGCCATAGACTTCCTCTGTCAGGGACTTACTTTGGATGTCTGGTACCTAAAGAAGAATGTAGGAATTGATGGGATTTCCAGAAGTGCCAGGAAAAGAAATAAATTAATTAAAGCTTAACCTATATGAAGACCAGCTCTGAGGGTACAAGCTGTGAATTGAGGTGAGGGAGGTTCTGGCTGCAGAACAGATTTCTCTGTGACTTTGAAACTAACTTCTTTTTTGCATGAAGAGCATGTCTGTAAAGTGGAGATAACAGTGTGGATTTCTAGAATCTGGCATCTTCTTCTAAGATAGTGGGAATACGATATATTTATTTTGGTTTTAGATAGTCAATGATCCTGGAAAAGTATAGAGAAGGAAATGGAAAAATTGCAACTGTGTACTTGACAAATCGGCCTTTCTTAAAAAGAAAGGGTAATTTTGCATTGAAATTATTTTATCACCTTCATATTCAAATTATAGAAACTGGGTACATGCTTTGGGATAAACACAGAAAATGAGTATCCCTAGTTAGCCTTACAAGGGTACTATCAAAGTTGCTTAAAACACATGGCTGAGACAGTAATACAATGCAATATCATTTTATTTCCCTCATTATCCATAATTGCCCTTTGAGAAGTGGTAAATTAAGTTATGCAAGTTCATTTAGGAAAACTGCATTTTTCTTTTATAGGAATTCTTCCTTCAGCAAAATAATTTTGTTGGCTTTATACCATACGTATCAATATATACAATAGTAAAAGAGAAAAAAGAAAAAAAGAAAAAGCCTCTGAAGGCAACTAATTTCTTCAGCATATGAATAAGGAGTAAAAGCCAAGATATGCTTTTGATTCAGACATGTCAGTAGCATATAAAGCAAATTTATGTACTTAAAATCTTTAATTTTGTCAAATGGCAAGTCAGGTAACAACATTATACAGTGTTTTGAACATCACATAGCTGTGGTAACAAAGGACTGTAGGAGAAGAGCTTGAAAGGGCTGGGTCAAATGTGAGAAACTGCAGGGACCATCAACGCAGCTGCCAGAAAAAAGAACAGTCAAAGCGGAAAATGGGTGGTCTGGCATTCTTTTAACAACATTCTCCCAAAACTTTTGCTTTTCCTGGCTTCAAAAAAAATTCCATTACTCTGCAAAAAGGGCTATATTCAGGCTCCATGAAAGTAAGTACAATGTTTGAAGGATGTGCTTCAGCCTTAATGATAATTGTTCAGTTTCTATGCCTTACCCAAAGACTGTAGAAGGTTATTCTGTTCTCTAAAATTGCTTAATTTGCCTATGACAACATACCTAAGAAAATAGTCTGCAATCACTAGGAAAGATCAATAGGCATCAGCACTTAGCTTCCAAACCTTAAGATATCATGCCATTTTGACCTGTATTACCACTATTTATTTTATTTATTATCTGGATTAATTTTATTTAAGACCAAGATTCTGAATTAGACACTATCACTTCAGAACAGCATTTTCTCAGAAAACACACTTCTAAAAAAAGTCAGGTGGACTGAATCATAAAGAGTATGACTTTCTTCCCTACATGAGTTACATAAAAAATAATTAGAAATAACAGCTCTAGGTTGTTTGGAAACAGTTCCATTCGAGACATAATCAATTCAAGTGCAAGGCTGAAAATAATAAAACAGCAAAGATAAATCTTTTTGTCTCTGTTTTGTTCTATACTTGTATTATTCCCATTCTTTTTACAGAATTTTGAAAACAAAGAGGACTGTTGTGATCATTTCATCCAACAGGCCACAGAATTTCATTAACAAATTCCTGCATCACACCTGTAATTCCTGCCTGTTCAAGAGTAGGTGGCATTCAGGTGGACACTTAATCTTGGTTCAAACACTTTAAATGACAGAATATCCCTCACAGTCATGGTGAATTACTCCAGCTGATTATCATTCACACTTATTTCTCATTTGAACTTGCCAAGAGTAATTTCCAGTATTTTGTTTTCCCTACTAAATTTGCAAATCTTTCCTTATTTTCAACTTCTAGGTTCTCACAGATGGTGGGAAAGCTATCCTTAAATATTTGTTGGATGAAATAGATAGCTTTAGGTCTTTTTTGTGTGAGGCAAATTTTCTAGGCAACCAATTCTGCCTTTTGGGACTTTTTGCTACAGTGTTCTAGAAAACAGCCTTATTTTGAATAGCATTGCAGACACTGACTACAAATCAATCCCCAAAGACAGCTGGAATTTTTTTTTCAAATTATGGTCATAAATGTCTCAAAAAATACTTGTGACACTTCTGTATACTCAGTTCTACTGAAATGAACAAATATTGCTAGCTATTTTTTCTTGGTAGCGCTGTAGTAAGATTCCAAAGTGATAACAAGGATCTTATACTTTCCATTTGTATTGCTGAAAATACCAGTAATAGTTCATTTATTTCAAATCTAGACTTTTTTACAGAGTGAAAAAAAAATTATCTGAAAATGCCATTTTGGTTAAAATATAGCTTTTTGATATAAGTGTTTACATACTTCTGCAAATATTGCATATACTTATGAAAATATTACATAAAACTTACACAAATGTTGTAGTTTATGTAACATCGATTTCATTGGAATTTTTAAAATGAAGGTATTAAAATGACTGCTTTTGGTATGGCTGAAAAATTCAATTTTTTTTATATTGAAATGAGTTATTTTGTTAACAACTAATATATTTCATTTCAGCCTTAAGGTCTTAGGTTTTCTGTATAGAGAGTTATATATTGTGATTGACTACATCATTGGTTATTATTGGTATGATTTCCTGTTATTGGTTATTTCATGGTAAGATATATATACATATGTGTATTATATATGTGTATATGTATATGTGTGTGTATATGTGTATATATATATGTTATATAGTGTTATATATGTTATGTTATTGTATTTCATTAAAATTTAATATGTACTATATTATATGATATAAAATGCAGAGATAGCATGTAATATACAAAATATTATATATTCTAGTTGTATATTATAGTATACATTTATATTATCTTAGGTTATGTTTTTATGGTATGTTATATATTATGCATATATTTTAATCTAATAAAGTTTTAAAAATATTTAATGTATTATTATATATTAATGTTTTGTTTAATACTTAAATAGCAACCAACATATGGCTTTACCAATCAAAAAACATGTTATCACTTATGAAAAGTAGTTGTTACAATGTTTTCTGGGAAAAGTCTAGTACTGTGCTAATTAACATATAAATTAAAAACCATTTTACAAATTGTATATGTTTTAAAGTTGAAACAAAAATGCAAATAATGTATTTTGAAATTACAAAATTTTGTTCTAAAATTTTGATTTTACCTCCTTAACTATTACAAAACAGTAACATTTCCCTTTTACTCATTCACCAAGAATTCCAGATTCCAATTTTTTTCCCCTTTTTTTGCAAGTTCTGTCAGTGAAAAATGTTAGATCACGCATTTGCTGCACTCCCAGGAAAAAGTCCAAACTTCGTCTGAGTCAGTATAAGTTTTAGAAACAGCAGAGAATGACCTGGAAGATAACAGTGACTATTACATGTATTACCTCCGATAATTTATTGCCACAACCTCTTCTTTCAGCTCTATGGAGCAACAGTGTCTCCTGGTGGTGTAGATCAGGCAACTATTCCAAAAGTACTCACCTTCGTTTCAGTTGATCTACATGAAGGTACTATCATAATAAAGCTAAGACTCTTGTGTAAATTGTTGCCCCGGGAAGTAGTTTTATTGAAAATTCATTCAAGTACTTTAGATACTTGGAATTAAATATGTATTTGCATGCTTTGGAAGTAAATAGCTTCTTTGGGGCCGGGGCGGGGGGGGAATAAAAAAAGCAAACTCCCTGTGCCTGTGATCATACCCCTCCTTGATTCTGACCCAAATGCTCTTCCCCTCCTCCTGGTCAAGGTAGTACTGCTTAGATGAATTTAAAAAAAGAGAGAGAGAGGTAGAGAAAACAGAAAACTCAGTTATGCTGAGTCTTTAAACATTTTTTCATGTACACTGCTTGCAGTTGATGGGAAATTTCAGTCCCTTGTGAAAAGCTATGCTTTTTAAATCATTCTGATTTCTTCCATTTAATTTTCTTCACTACACTACATACACAAAAAACCAAGAGAGTAAATGTCTCCCTATCTTCAAATTCAATTTGAGACCTTTTACTTGATTAAATGTATATTTGCGTACACATTTCTCACTGGGGATGGCAACTAAATTTGCACTGTGGAACTTGACAGCACAGCTTTATACCCTGATATTCTACTTATTGATCTCTAGCTGCTGTGTACTATCTAAGTAATTCCCTAGTCATATCTAGCTAAAATGGTAAACAATATAAGATTCTAAGCCTTATACACAGAGATTCAGAAGTATGAAAATATTGTGGACTAGATACTATTGTAAATATGTCTGATAGGCAAAGTGCAGATGCGAATGAACTTAGAAAATCTTTCTTCCATGGCAGGGTTACAGACTGAAATGAGGTTTTATTTAACATTAACTTATTTTGCTATATAAGAAGAGAATGCCAATAAAATACCCAAATGTAGTTATGGAGGTGAGTAAAACACAAAACCAGTAATATTCCAATAACTGTGAAGAATATAATACAGAACAGGTAAAGAAAGATGTGCTCTTTTAGAATTACAAGTAAGCATAGATTTTTGCCATCAATGGTAAGGAAAGAAGTATTCAGAAGGCTGAAATATTTTTCCAGGAGTTTTATCATTAATGTATGCTTCTCTTTTTCTTTTCTTTTTTTTTTTTTTTTCTTTTTCAGTGACCAAATATATATATATAAAGTTATAACAACCAGTTCTACAACAGCAAGCAGATGGAGATGTGCTTGTATCAGAAGCCTTAAAGAGGACAAAGAATGACATGTTGCCAATTATTACTCAGCTTAAGTTTGTTGAAGTGGCACACTAGGAAGAATCGTCAAGGCATAGGAGTAATATACATTCTGAACTTGAATATAATGAAAGGTAGCACTTGTATTTGTTCTAGGAAATGTTATGCAGTAAGAGTTTTATTCTCAATATGAAAAATTGCACACTTTTTATTAAACATAAATGGAATTGATACATGGACATTTAAAGCCATTTGAGTGATTTTAATTTTTATATTTTTCTTCAAATAAAGCTGCTGTTCCTATTACATCTGAGTTCACTGCAATTGAGTTCCTGTGTATAAATCCTTATATAAATTTGTAAAAGGTTAGTAAACATATTGAACTAAAGCTGAAGCTTTGCATAGCCTAATGAATATATGGATGACATACTAATTTAGCTTTATTTTAATTTCAGACCTGCAGTAATTTGAGATATTCCTGTGCCAAAACTCTGGTGCATTTTACACAGGAGCTCCACACAGAAAAGTCAGATGCTGGAAAGCACAAATTTAGGGATAGGGATGCTCAGATCATGAGTTTTTGATTTGACATTGGTCCCATTTCTACCATGATTGTGATTATAAAGACACATTGGGTTTATTATTAAAAACCCTGTGTGAGACTTTACACCTTTGACTATTGAGGTGCTTTCTAAAGGTGACAGTGTCTGTAGGTTTCAATTCAAACAAATTCTCCTCTAAAAAGTAAGCCTTCTAACTGTCTTTGACAACATGATTTCTGTGCAGCTCCTTTCCCCCTCACTTCCATGAGAGGTTGTTCTCTTCTTATAGGTGGAGGAAAGACCCTGTAAAGTGATGTGAAAAAACTGTGGCCAAAATAATGTAATTTGATGATAGAGGAGAGAAGATTAGTGTCTCCAATGCAATTTTTACAAAGAGAATGAGTAATAGAGAGAAAGAGAAAGAGACTGTAAGAGAAAAAGACAAAGAGAAAGAAACTGTAATAAGAGCCATTTAGCTGCTTTGATAGAAACAAGTGGAAGGGTAGAGACCTTCTCATCTGCATGTATCTGCCATTAACTGTTTCTAAGTGGGGGCTCATGCTTTTCTTTTACTCCTCAGCAGCAGCTTTTACCATGAAGGGAATAATGAGCAGAATGATCAGATGGATTTTCCTAACTTCATGTCTGCCTGTAGAATGATTCAGGAAGTTCAAAAAACGTTATTAGTTTACAGATGGTGTAAGCTAGATTGTCACAAAAAGGGTAGAAGAACACAACTTTCACTTGCACATAAGACTGGTCCATTTCTAGTTTGACTGTTAGGAAACAATTTGATTTTACTGATCAAAACCTGTTGCTGCACAGGAGATAGGCAGTATCTGTCATTCCATTTTTATTAATTTTAGTTGCAAACGGGTAAAGTGCTTATCAATAAAACTTAGGAGGTTTAAAAAACGCCTGTATTTTGGGCATGACTCCCTTTACATTCAAGTTTCTGAACAAGACTATTGCTTATAAGTTAAGATAGCCTTGCAGAAAATATGACTGACTTGCAAATGTATCTAAAATCAACAAAACTCAAATGGATGGGTTTACCAGCGATTTCCCTTTAAGTGTGTACATAGAAAAAAGGCTGTTTCCTTCAATTTGGGAAAGATAAACACAGTTTTTTCTATTGATTGCAATCTATCTTTAGCTGCATGCACCATCAGTGAGCAAACCAGGTGATGCTTCCACTTAAATTTATCTGCAATGCAGAAGAGTGAGTAAGAATAAATACAAATCAACAGCAAGGAATATCTGTAGTTTCCAAAAGAGGAGGGAACAAAGGAGACAAAGGAAGAGGTCTGAAATTATTATGATTAACTTATCCTAAGAGGTGCAAATGAACTATAGGAATTCTGTCAGCATTTCTATCATTTGGCCAGAAAAATGCCTGTATCAAAGCTCCAGAAACAAATGCACTCACAGAGACAATGTTACTATTGAGGGAATTACAGTAACAGTGCAGATACTGAACAACTGACATTTTAAGAGTTTCATTTTCTCTTCAGTACACATGATGTTCACCTATCTGGTCTGGAAAAAAAAAGAAAGTGATAAGATAAGCCACTACTTTTAGACAGCCTGAGAGAAGACACAGTGACTATTTCACATCCAATTCTCAGTTGCTGTGACATTCTGAGCCTGAACTGTGCTATCTACTACAGCTTTTGTCCAGACCAGATTTTCAAGAAAAACCTCAACACCTTAAAAGGTTTCTAAGACATCTAGCAAGTGGTCACTTGTCTTTGAAAAATATCTGACAGTGAGCATTTTACTGAGAGTAGCTGCAGTATGATCTCACCTGATGCTAAGAGTAGATGTTCTCTTGAAAAACTAGTCTTTGTGGCCTTTTAAATTCACCTGAAGTTCTTTTAATATGACTCTGGAGCTTACAGATGCAAGCTGTCTTGCATCTGATCAGCCATGAGGAGGGGTACAGCACGTTCTAATGGATAAGATAGCTGATATGAGAAACAGAGACTCTATAATGGCATCCAGGTTTGCCTATTATGGTCCTTGCTCAGGTCAAGGGATGAAAAGGGACAACCATTTCAACCCAGGGTCAAGGTATAACCCCTCTGTAGCTTGCAGATACTTGGCAGTACAAATTAAATCCTCCACTGATCAAAATTAGAAAATATACTTTGGTTGTAGTGGACCTATGCTAGTTGATTTCAACTGAAAGACTGATATGAACCTTTCTTAAGAAAATGTGATTTCTAATTTTTCAACAGTTCTAATTTAATCTAAAATTCAATTTGTTCATACCATCTGTAATCTTTAAACAATCAATGGCTATACAGTTTCAGTAATGACTCTGTAAAATTAGAATTATTGAAAAGGCTTACAAGTAGTGATAAACAGAGTAAGGTGGTATTGATTGGCCAGTGGAAGACATTGATTTGAACTGTAAACAAGTATTAAGCTAGAAGAATTGTATTACTGTACATCTTTTTGCCACTCTTATTCTGATCCACCTGTAAGATTCATGGTATTTATTTGATTATGGTTTTAATAGGCTTTAAATAGCTTGAGCAGATTTATGGCTGAAGAAACATGAAACTCTGAAAAACATAGTGTGAAATGGATTGAGGGCACAAGTTTCCACAGAAATTTTGCATTTAATAGGTTGTGAATGCTTACGATTTCCTGAACAAATGTGCTTACTATATTAATGTAAGTGTTTATACTGTGCCAGCAAATGAGCTTTCTCAATATAAAATAAGAGTTGTATACATCCATTTTCATCTAGATATTATGTTTCACCCTTGCTTTAGCCAAACAAGTTTTGTATTGACATTTGTGAAGAATGTATGTATGCCTATGAACGTGCTGTGTGTGTGTATTATTTCAGAAGAGCAAACTTGAAAATTACTATAAATCTTCCACTTTCAGTCAGGAAAAATAGAATAATATTCTATCTAATCTACAATTAAATATATTGTTATTATACCAAATGACAACAACATAAATGAAAGAACTAGGGAATCAGGTTTACGATAATAATAGGCACTGTTTAAACACAGAAGATGGTGCTCTCTGTAACAACAGGCTTTTAATCTAAATGTGATACATGAAGACACAGAGTGACTAATATTGCAGCAGAAAATGGGTTGGTATATTCTCAGTCTAACTTTAATTGGTAAAAAAGCAACTAAATAGGAAAAAAAGGGAAAACTACAGCAGGAAGATTACATATAAAAGATAAAACTGTGTGGAGAATAAAAAGATAATAAAAAAGAGAAAGAAAAGAGAGAAAAGATGAACAATCAGCAAGGCTGCACATCTTAGAGAAAATTCATTAAAACTAAATTTCTGCAAAAAGAAGACCACAAGTTCCTGGCAGACGTAGAATCTTATCCTTCATGTGTGCTACAGCAGTCTTTGCTGTGGCTGTTGTTGTTCATCCCTCCTCTCATCAGCATGGATCTGTGTTGCTAATTCTGAACTTGCACTGTCTCTTATTGATGTCAGTGGAAATGTCAAGCATGAAGTGTATTCAGTATACACAGCAGATTTGTACCGAGAGGAAAATTTTGCCTTGGTTTTGTCTTCAGACTTAACACATATCTGACCTTAGAAAAACATATGCAAAGCTGGGCACTTGCAAAAAAATTCAAGTTACTTTTAAGGAGCTGATTGTCATCTCCTACTGACTGGGTACCCGTCAATTCTGGTGAATTCAGTGCAATGACATCCAATGGACACATTTCTGAGAGGGAGTTTGAGCCCTCGTGGTCTGTCATTTGGCAGATATAGGATCTAAAACAGTTAAAAGGCATCGTAGTTCTTCTATTTTTACTGGTCTCAGTAGGAGCTGAACACTTTGCAAAATCCAGAAATTGAATGTAAATATCTAAATGACAGCTGGCCTTCTTGAAAAAATAGTTACTTATTTAACTTACATAAAACGTAATGACTGCAAATCTGGTTTGATCTAAGCTCAAAGTTTAAGAACACTGTTACTAATATTACCTGTCAGGTCTCTATTTTTCTGTACACATCCATTTTTAAAAGATCATAGAGCTTTTTTACTTTTTTTTACAGTTTGCTGTATGCTGAATATAAACCACTGTAATGCAGCGTAATTTCATAATATGCCTTCAACTTTGTATTTGTCCATTGTAAGTAATTCCATTCTGTTGTATTTGCTGTATTTGCAAAACAGAATTATTTGTTTTTTAAAAGTTCTCCCTCAGCTAGTTTTCTGGAAATGTAGTAAAGAGTTTGTCGTTTGCTGAACTGATTGAGGAACATAACTGATGTTAAATATTGAAGTTTATACTCGCTACAACATGATATGGAAGGTGCTAAAGGGTCAAAAAGAAACTGCACTACAAAGAAAATGCAGACATTACTCTAATTTGGTGTGCAGACGTGATTTTTCTCATAAAGCTTTGAAGTTTTATGTAAGCTTCATACAAAACTATTTTCACTAAGAGCAACAAACACACCAGTGTAAGTTTTACTGTTTATCTGCATCTGTCACCCATACATACACACATCCACGCAAACATACAAAAGGATGAGGATAGTAGGGAATATGGAGATATTTATTATTAATTTTTTGCAGCTATGTTTTTGTATTCCTAATTTAAGAGCATCCTTACAAAAAGAAGGGATTCCTCTTTCAAAATCCCAGATGTGAGAGGAATTATGCCAAACAATAACACTGTTCCTGCTCTGGTGAGTGTTTGCAATGGTTGGACATGCTGATGAGACATGGAATTTATCTACTTTATAAACACATGGAAGAACACATTATAGAAACACCGGTGACCACAAGATCCTGAGGACAGGAACTAAGGAGGACCAGGTACCTCGTGAGAACCAAGGTTTTTTCTTGGGTGAATGACAGCAGTTCAGAAGCTGTAAATAAAACTCACTAAAGCTCCTTCTCTGAGGGCACCTGGAGGAAAAGAACAGAGCAGCCAGGAGATCAGGGCCCAGAAACATCCCCCCACCCAGGGACCAGGCAGGTGCTGAGTGACAGTGAGTCAGGGGAGGCCTTGGAGGGGACCTTTCACCACCCTTGGGAGCACCTCAGAGCCCTGGCCTTTGGCCCCAGGCCTACCCCAGCCATGGGTTGACCTGACCTGACCCACTGCCCTGGTGCCAGCTTCACCTGGACATCACCTGACACAGCATCCCTGGACCCTGGCTCCATTCAGTTCACTGGAGCATGGTGAACCTGTTTACCTGTGGACACCTGCTGGCCTATGGTCCGTGGCCTGTCATGGCCCCCAGTCTGTCTGTCTATCTATCATAAAATAGCTATGCTCTTTTTCTTTTAAACCACGTTGTTTTCATTGCTTATGAGTTTTCAAGCAACTTTGTATTTATTGTCAAAATGACTCTGAATATCTACGTTTGCCTGAATACTGTCAAAAATAATTATTCATCTGAACATTTACTTTGTAAATGTCTTTACTGGCATTCAGAAGTTGCACTTTATTACTTTTCTGCTTCAAAACCTCAAAACATCCACTCAAAGTCTAGAAGCTATTCTTGATGATCTGGGTGATCAATCATACAGGACTCTAGTAAGCCAAGGCAGACTAACATCTGAAGTCAAAGCAAACTGTTATTCGTGCACATGTTATGCATAGACATGGAAGTTTGAATTTCAGAGACAAAATCTTATATTGCCTTTTCAATGTTGGCTACAATGTTACTCAACATTCAATATTCGGTATGTTTTATGATTACAGTTTTGTCATGGAAACCTCCATGGAATTGTTTGCCAGAATGTAATAAAAAATGTTGGTATTTATTACAGTTGGATACCTAGATAACTAGAGACTTCATCTACATTAGCAGACAGCAAGAGATATGCTCTTCTGTGGCCAAAACATCCAAATGCCAACAGCATATAAACAGATGCAGTGCTCTATTTTGCAAATAGCCTGAAACGACAGCTCTGGAAGGTGCAATGTGTCCTCTTTATAGCGATGGTATATTAAGTGTGAAATGGAAAGATGTAATCAGGAAAACTATAAACATTTCACTACTGCTTATGCAAATTGGATCATAAAGTCAAGGTACTGACTCAAACCCTAGCTACTTTCATGTTACTAGATGTAGACAAATTTACTACAGATTGATGTCCAAAAAAAAAAAAAAAAAAAAAAAGTATCTTAAAGTCAGTCAAGAGGGCAGATTAACAGTTTCTATGTCATTTTGTAACACATCAAAGTGTATGGAAAACATTAGGTAAATTGAAATGAATACCATTTAATAACATAGGAATGTAATTTTTTTAAAAAATTGTGGTCGTAAAATAAAACCTTGGGAGATTTACAAAGCCTATTATAGAACTCTGTATTTTTTTAAATTTCCCTCAATGAATTTTCCTTAATTTTAAAAAATACTGAGTACTCACAATGGAGTAAACCACAATATTAAGGAAGTACATCACCTTCTCCACCCCACAGTGTAAGTTATACAGTGGGGTGAGACAAGCTCCTATCCATGGGATATAACCCATATCCTGGGTTATATCCCATGGATTGTTACACAGAACCCAGATTCAGGGCACCGGTCTCAAAACTGAGAGTAGGGTGTGGGGGTGCTTCAGCTCTGAAGCTTGGTCTACATGGACTAAAGAGTTCATGCAGATAAATGTGAACTTATGTGGATGGAACGGTCACTTGACACAAAATGTCCTAGACCGGAGCAGGGGTTCAGAGTGTTCAAGATTATGACTGAGTGGATTGTGTTCAGCCTAAATGATCCAGGCAATGTCTTGGTTCAGATTGAAGCACCTGAGTTTTATGTTAATTGATTGAAACAGTAACTGGGTTTAGGAAGCAAAATTAATCTCCCTCCAACCCTAGCAAATCTCTTTGTTAGTAGGGCTTGCTTTCTATGAGCTGTGCTCTAAAGAGCACAGCTTTAAACAGGCATGACAAAACCCAAGTTGATCCACTACTCTGAAAAAAATATGTGATGATGCTTAACATAGTACCCCAGTTCTTGAAAAGTCTTTCAGCACCTTGGACAATTTTTCTAGTCACTCTGGTATGTTGAAAGGGCCCTGAGGACACTAATAGACCTTAATAACCCAGCCCAGCCTCACCTGAGACCTCCACCCACACACTCTGCCTATGGACCCAGGAGCCCTATTTCAGTGCAGGCCTGGGCCTTCAGCTCTTCCCTGAGTTGAGTTGCAGGAGCACCTGTGTCCAGCCCTGTCTGTTGCTGTGATTCTTGGAGGGCCCTTGGACCTGTGGTGTAAGTAGCCTGAGTCTGGTCCTGTCTTCTGTTTGGACCTCTCAGACCAGTCTTGTAGCTCCAGTCTTGTTTCTGGCCCCATCTTATCTTACTCCTGACTGGACCCCCTAGATGGACCCTGGTTCTGGTTTACTTCTTGCTGTACTGTTGATGTCCTTTAATACTAGCACCTGGTTCTGCCTGCCATGATCAAGTACTGTGGGACAGCACCTGGTGGTGAGGGTACTACCTGTGCTGGATTACCTTTGGCTCTTGGCTCCTCCTCCATTTTGGGGCAGTTCCATGCTTTCTGCTCCCTGGAAAATGCAGGAAATTCGGACAGATCTAGTATGCTTTTGTTAAGTGTGCCTGGGGCAAGGTGCATGCACCAAACTTGGCAAAAAGAAGTAGGCAGAAGGAGGCTCTCATCTGGCCAAAGAATGAAATCCTAGATGCTCAGCCTTACAGATATGGTGACAGTTCTGTTACATGTGCTGGCAAAGATGCCGAGGGGATGTTGAGTTGATTTCACACTTGAAGGGCTTATTTAGAAATCACACTTGACAGGCTCTGAAGTGCCTCTCCTAAGTCCTGTTGGGGCTGTGTATCCACCCAAGAGTCTCACAGCAGTCATAGTAATGCAGTGCAGAGTCTATTTCTCACCATGTTTCTGTCGTGACACCACTCACTGTACTAGAGCACCTATCTAAGTGTTTGGAGACATGAATTTTCTGTATTTTTACTGCTACCACTTCCTTAACAGTAGTTTAGGAGTAGCCATGACCACTGGCAAGCAGTGCTTTGTCTCTGGCTACCACATATCTGCACAACAGATCTGTAGGCAGCCTGCCCAGATTTGCTTGGAAAAACAACAGCAGACAGAAGCATTGATATTTCTTCTACGCATGGGATGGTCTGGCTGGTCTGGAGACTGCTGATGGAACAGAAGGAAAATTTGCTGTTGTGGGCAAGACACAGGCTGCTTTTTTTTTGACCTTCCCAGGCAGAAAAGACCTGTGGCTATTTTAACGTAATTGACAAACAGAAAAAACCTCCTTGTATTCCTTTTGTAGTCTTGCCTTCATGCTACCTTAAGTGCTAGAATCAAACATGAGGTAATTTAACCACAAGTCACTAGGAAAAAGAAACCCCCCCCCCAAAAAAAACCCCTAACCCCTAACAATTTATTTTCACTGTAGAATAATTTCAGAATCTTTTGCCCACAGTTTCATGGATGAGATATTTCAGTGTGATGACTTCCATCTTAATGGCTTAATCAAACTATCTTTAAGGTTTATGTAATTTCTTATTCATCTGAACTGTTTACTGGGTATAAAATAGCTGTGCAATTAATTATGTTTTTATATTTCTGGAGGAAGATGGGAGTCTGGTATGTTTTGTAATGGTGGTTCTTTGCTAGAAAAGCGAACAGTGTTTTTGAATTCTAGTTACAGGATTTAAACTTCAAAGTCTTTTTTCTGTTCTTTTATCACTTTGTCCTCCAATAACAGGCTTTTTTGTATATATATAGCTGTACAGAAACAAGCTTCAAAGATCACAGGAAATTATTTTTGCAATATCTCAGAAGGTGGCTTCCAACAGCAATTGTTATTACTGCAAGGGACGCTATAAAATAGATTTTTGCCTTGTGTGTGTTCCCACATTGAATTCAGACTCTTCTCTGTCAGGGACAATTATATTTTTACTTCTTTAGCCTCTAACCCACTCCTTACTGGTTCCCTCCTATCTCCCAGGATTCATAAGACTTTGGGAGACAGTCTTCTAACAAAATTTAATGGTGTCTGCCATTTTTTCTGTAAGATCAAGTTCATTGTATCATAAAAAATAGAAAATATGTACCATTATTATTTGTACTGGAAGATCAGGACAACGCAAATAAGCTCAAGATTAATTATGTGAAATGATTTATCTCAGTTAAAGAAGTTTTTTCACAGAAGTACAACTGGGCATATGGTAGTTACCAAGTCTGAGACCTAATGGTGTCTTCATTTGGGAAACTGCAATTCAAAAGCCCTGGTTCAGCAAAATATTGTAGTACTTTAGGCCTATCTTAAAACAATTTGCTTCATTGGTAGTGTTATTGTTAGGAAATATTTGGTACCTAAAATTAGGAGCTTATTCCCAAATCTGTGAAATAAATGACTTTGTCGCAGTCTCACAGGGAACTTGTAGCTTTAGCAATGGAATTATTACCTCCTCATTATGAATCCAATACTGTGACCTTAAATTAATTTATTTTATGGACGTTTGGATAGCAAAATTTTAACCTTTTTATATGCATTCTGGCTTCTTGGTTCTACACTGATGGCATGATTACAGATTCCAGCAGACAGGTCTGTTTTGTATTTTGTCTGTGCTGTCCTTCAGCATTTGTACCAGAGTCAGTTTGTCTTCTGTTTCTGACTGAGAGCAAGAATTGCACTAGTCAGTTAAAGGTGATTTAAAATAAACATAATGGATATAGGCTCTTTTAAGCCTATTGAGACAAAACAGAAAAAAACAAGGAGATGTAAGATGATGTTTTATTAAGAAGTAGTCTGATATGCTAGTGAAAAGGGAGACAATTCATATTGACTGTCATTAGTTGATCTGGATGTACACAGATATCTTAATGATGCTATTTCACTTTCATTGAAAGTTTGTTAAACGAAATTGTTTTATTGGGTTTGTGTTTGGGAGTTTTGGTGGATTTTGTGACCTGGATGAGAAGTGAGAGATGAATTGAAAGAAACTAATCTGTAGCAACAGAGAAACAATGTTGCTCATAATGAGCATATACTGTATAAGCTATAACACATTTACCTCATGCTATTGGGGGAAGGCAATGAGGGGCATTTAGTACAAGGTAACCTTTTCATAAGCACTACACTGGGAGAAGTTAATTTCTACCTCCTGAATGATCATATCACTTATTCTGGCAATATAAGGACCGCACCTAAAGAGCACATCCTTCCAAAGGCAAAAGAGCATTTTTTAATGTCACCACAAGCAATGCTGCACCTATTCTTACTTTGAAGTTTGTACCTGATTAATTTTGGGGAGAATGTTACTTAAGATACCACATTATTGTTTACAGTAAGGTTTACTGTATAAAAATATAATTAGAAATAAATTAGAAATTATGTGAGTACAACTTCTGTTTCAGGCTTCAAATTACTCTTTCAAAATATTTGTATAGCATGTTGTTGTAAGATGTTTTCACCTGTTCTTTAATAGTGCTTAATAGATTTTGGTGCTACAAAACATTAATTCTTCTCTCTGAATACAAAGGGTTAAAAACAAAACTGTGTTTAGAAATGGTGGGAAGCTCTAATATACTCCCCAATTAAAAATAAGCTCATCCTCAGCATTCTTTTCTTGGCTTTGCAGATGCTTACTGACAAAAGCGACTCTTCATTGTTTTGTATCTGAAAAGGTACTCATGATAAATGAAGACATAATATCAGTACTGAGAAAAACATTTTGTTCAAGGACATATCTTTTATATTTCACATTTTATCAAACCATTAAGACACCTCAGTTATTAATAGAATATTTCCTTTGCAAATGGAAAACAAAGTGAAAATAATGGGTCTTACTCAAAATTGCAGGATCTTAAGTTGAAAATCTCCGTCTCTAATCTTTAACAATTGTATGCCTATCTTACTCTCACAATCTTGGGGACAAAGCACTTCCTTCAGAATATCCACATTAACTCAGGCAAACACCATGTCCCCTGCACCCCATCTCCTCTGGCTGCAAGCTATTTCTGAACCACTTTCTTGCTGCCCTTGCCAAGTACTGAGGTCTTATATCTTCTGGGATGTGGGACAAGCTAACTCATGCCACCTGTTGGGGAGAGAGGTTGTTTCCCAACGCAGCACTGGCTGTGGCATCAGATCAGTTCCTAGTGAGCTGACACTGGTGATCCAGCACCTGCAGCCTTTGCACCTCCACCTTAGGTTGGTAAGTTCTTCCTCACTCAGCTGAGGCTCAGCAGAAGACACCTTCTGGGAACCTTCTGGGTTTGAGAGTAACAGAATGTTGCCCCTACATGACAGAGCCTCCCCAAATGTCCTCCAAGGTCCACCAGAGATAACAGTGTGGTGCTGCTGGTATGTGCTGCTGAGCTGCCAGGTGTCTCCTATGGTACTGGTAACCCTGCTGTCACTTACTCCTCCCCTTGGCGTGCTGACTTCCAGCTCTGCAGCTTAGCTGACAAGGGAACATGGGGCTCTGGAATAGCAATTTATCTTCAGGACCATGCAGTTGAGTAACAGACTCTTTATTTCTAATACAATATCTGATTATTCTAATTCTACCAGACTTGCATATTGGTTGCAAACTTTACCTCACAGGCAGGGGCTTTGTCTAGAAAATAGTACTGTTTGTAATTCCCATATGAGGTATAAATATCCATTGAAGTAGAACTGTTAGATATGTAAAAGATTATTTATTTATTTATTTACTGGCAAAATCGAGGCAGTTTCCATATTCCTTGGCGATCTGAGCAATCTGAAATGATAAACACTCGGCCTGATTGGTGATATCATTAAGAACTCTTTATCACTAACATGCAGAGTCATGCAAAGGCATGTAAATTTATCAGGTTAGAAAGACCTTGTGAAGTGATTAATTGTCTCTTAGATATTAAATTGGGATTCTTCTGTTAGAAGGACAATAATTTAGGTAAGCTTGAGATATAAAATTCAATAAATACATAATTCAAATGAGGCCTGCAAATACATAGAAGGGTATATAAAATGCCTTAAAGTTGTTGTTTTATTAACTTATGTTGAAATACATCTTCTGAGGCCCACTGAACTATGATTCATAATGTAATTTAAGAGAACATTTTGAGACAAAGCATGAAATTTAATTTATTATTTTCATAAGCACAGATATTTCAAAAAGAAATGACTTGATAGAGCTCCTGAAAAGTTGAAAACTCATATCTTCCTCTTTAAAATAAATATATATTTTTTTCTTAAACCTATCACTTTTTAAATGGATGCTATTCTTCTTTGTGTTGGTACTCTACAGCTGGCTAAATTAAATAAATGGCAAATCTGGTTTTTTTGTTTTGTTTTGTTTTGTTTCCTGGCAAGCATAATTGAAACACTTATTTCTCAAATTTCTCAAATTTAAAAGAGTAATATTCAACAATTACATTATATGATCTAAATGTATACAAAGGGTGGAATGTAACTTTAACACTAATTAAAAGACATTAGAAATATTTTCAATAAAGTTTTTTAACTTTATTAACAGCTACACTGGGACTTAGTAAGCAAAATTCCATTAGATAGTCACAGCATTTTGACCATATAAATATAAAATCCCACAAGTCTATATATCCAGCATGGCTTAAGTTTTGCTAGAGCCAAGAGGGGATGTATTTGCAGTTCTCAGAGAAATTGTGTAGAAGAGACATGGTGCTAGCTGTATCTCAGTTTGAAAAATTTTAATTGTAAAGGAAAGATCAAATTCATTCAAGAATCTCTAGATATATGAAAAGCATCTTGGTGATAAGTTAGCAAATGTTTTGCATGAGAGGTTTTACTGCAACTTAAACATTGTTCAAACAATCTTGTATGAAATGGTTCATTGTCTTTATCCATAAATCAGTAGTTCTATTGATTTGATGAAGTCTGAAATATTATTAATTATACTCTCTAGCCACAGAATTGTTTCAGAAGGGAACTGGAGGGTAAAAGTAGATGTATACTGAATTTTAAATCCACTTGCTTGTTCTTGCTTAATTTCCATTGTTGGACATTTACCAATACACATTTTGAGATGTGAATGTGAAGGAGGAAAATCTAATATGTCACGTACAACAGACTGACATTTAAAGGAATGGATATTTAATCTAAGCATTCTCTTATGAATATGGTGTCCTGAAGCACACAGACAAGGACTATTGAACCTGGTTATTAAGCAAACTGAAGTTTGAATGTTGGATCATTAATGTGATATGTACTGCATTAGTGAATATTGATTTGTAGTTATTATTGAAGTTCATTTTGTTGTCTGATAATGATTGGGTAATTACTTTAGGGTCAATGACTTCACATTAATCAAATACTGAATGTGGAAATGACCATGGGAAATGAGTAAAGACAAGCTGGATGACTTTTATTGGTAATTATTAATTATTAACATTTCTGGCTATTAAAATTTCTCAAAGGCAAGGCATTAAATTTATTCTAGTCTAGTAATTTGTCTACTCAGTGCCTTTAGCATTATACCTGGGAAGTGAAATCCAATGTTCTTAATACAAATAATGTTGAAGTGATTTGACCCAGTTCTTACAAATATGTTTTTATCATTTGAGGAGGAAAAAACCAAAACAAACCCCAAAAAATCCCAAAAAACATTATAAAACATTGTTCAAATTGTGACACTGATGTCTCAGGAAATTTTTTTCTTTTAATAAAACTAATTTCTGTGAGAGGATCCTCTCGGATACTAGCAAGCTTCCAGTGGAGAAAGAATATAACAATAAAGGGAAATGGGACAAAACTTAAGTGAAAGAGCACCATCTTTTATAAAAACAAAAACCTAAACCACAGTATCTTTGGAACTCATTTTAGGGCTTCTGAGAATTTACAATTTGTCCTTTCAATTAGTCATAATCACAGAATCACTAGTGTTGGAAGGGACCTCTGGAAGTCATCTAGTCCAATCATCCTCCTCAAGCAGAGTCAGCTAGAACAGGTTGCCCCAGACCATATCTTGTCAAGTGGTGAGTATCTCCAGTGATGGAAACTCTACAACCTGTCTGAGCAACCTGTTCCAGTGTTTGATCACTCTTAAAGTAAAAAAGCTTTTTCTTTTTTGCAGATGTAATTTCCTATATTTCTGTTTGTGCCCATTGTCTTGTAATGAAACCAACAGTGAAACAGATGCTCATTAAGAAGGCTATTTTAGCAGTGTCATTGTCTATTCTGACTTTCTTATTCAACAGCTATTGTTGATGTGGAGAGTATATTGAAACTTGCTAAGATTTCAGCGTGGACCACTGAGCTCTGTGTTCCATGGAAATATCCTCCACTTGCAGAAACATTACTGTAACATGTCTCAGAATCACACAGTCACTGCAGTAAAATACATATATAACTTATTTTAGAGTCTACTCATGGCATAGGTTTTCAATGAATTTGCTTAAAATAGATTTGCTTGTAAGAAAATATATTTCACATTCTGGAAATGTGTCAGTTGTCAAGTGTCCTGTGAATTACTACCATTTTGTTTTAGAGACATGTTTAGACATGGACTTTAGCCTAACATGCCAGAACAGGAAAAGACCCAGGGTAACTACACAGTCTGTGAAAGCTTGAAAATGCAAATATTTACTTCATAAGTTTCATGAAAGTAGTGTAATGTTTATTTTAAATTTGTTAGTTACTTAAGTAAATAAACATGTAGTTTTTAAACAAACTTCTGTTGTAAATTTAATAACTCTTTAAATGTGTCACTTCCTGAGAAGACTGGCAGTGTTTCCTCCCCCAGAGTTAAGCTTTTGGTGCTCTGCCACCTATTGCAGTCTCCGCTGAAGCCATATCTCAGAAGCACTTTTTCTTCTACCATCTTTGTAGCCCACACAGATTAAACTAGTAGTGAAGTGAGCCATGTGGACCACATAACTTTTTGGATCCCTATGGCTCAGTCTCCTTGCTTCTCCTGGTGCTAGAAGAGGAGTACTGAGAAATATATATAATTTATATAGAAGTAATACAGGACCTGGCAAGGGGGGGAAAAAAAGTGCTGTACGAAGACAATTGTTTCCATAATAATAGAGAACTTACCATGGACATCACTGTTACCCTCACTTCACCAGACCAGTTCATAGTTTATCAGGCACCCGATGTGTTGTGCAGCCCTAGTTCAAATTCAGCACAACTGGTGCCTCTGGAGGTAAGGCTGTGCGCATGCATAGCAGCTCCACGGCAGGCTCAAAGCCAGGTCAGGCTTGAGGCTCTCATAGGGTGAGAGCAAAGGCAGTGTTGTGCCCCACACCTCCATGGCAAGGTGTTTACAAGGAGATCCCATACAGTAACACTGGAAGAGTTCTGGAACATACTCCCAGGATAAAAACAAACCAAAAAACTCCCACCAAGATGGTAATTAGAGTAATTCTGTGACTTAAATTTTGTTGTTGAGGAAAGCCCAGGCCCAACATTATTTAAGATTTTATGAATTCAATTTGCCTAATGAGGTGCAGCAGACGGGACAACATCCCTAGTGCAGAGCGTGTGCTTAATTTTGACAAGTTACACACGGCCAGAAACAACAGTAATTTCCTTTTGACAAACGTTATTACTTATAAATCACGTTAGTGGCACAACAGCATTAATGCAAAATGATGAGCAGATAAAGCAGAAGCTACTTTATCCATCTCTCAGCTCTCATCCCGCTGATGCTCACACAGTGAGCTACAGACAGCCCTTTAGCTTTGGTCCCGTGGTGGATGACACCTGTTTTACTGCTTTATTCTCCACTTAGGACATTCTGCAGCCTGTCCTGTGCTGTTGTGCCAGGGCAGGGCTGGTCAGGCTGAACAATGGCCTGTGGCACCAAGTGAGGGGGGTCAGGGAGCCTGGAGCCCGTGAGCTCAGAGCTCTTTGCAGTATTCAGTGTTTGCGGGGTCTTTGCTGGGGAGACCCTGGGAGAGGGGCCCAGGTGGAAGAGCCCAGGCTCTTGGGAGAAGCAGGATCACAGGAGGGCCTACAGCGCAGATCTCAGACAGCATCAGTAAGAACCTGTGCCTGAGAGACTGTAAATACACAGGGTATAAGTATGATCTCAGTGATGGAGTATGCCTTGGGAATCACGCTTTAAAAGCATGTCAAAAAATGCCTTAAAACTTGGGCAACATGCCCACCAGGGACTTTGAAAAGGAATCTTAAGATTAAATCTACTCTTCCTAAAAGTGGATAATTCAGATAAATATTAGGAGCTAAAGCATTTAGCAACTTGAAATACCTCTTTTCACCAAAAGCCAACTGTGTGTAAAACAAGCATAAGATGGTTGCAGCTGCCTGGCTGCAACTTTTTTGCCATGCCATGGTTGCCTTGCAGAAGCTGTACAAGCTTGAATTTCACGTGTATTGATCCTTTTTGCAAGTAAAATTTTGTTGCTCAAATGTTCAAAACAGAAAGAAACAACCAAAGGGAGCTGTTCTGTCTAGTAAAGGCTTATGTAAATATTGTCACAATATTCCCCAGACATCACTTCAGGGTAAAGTAATAACTGTGCTGTTCTGTATTTTTGTAAGAATAATGGAATTCTGAAATTGCATAACCTTGGAGTGTTACCAGTTGCTTATATTTTTGTTGAGAAAAAGGGAAGAGACTTTTTCTCTCTTAATATGATTTAGCCAAGGATAGAGTTCAACATAGTTTTTAAACCAAAATTCGAAATTTTTTGTGATATATGTATACTTACGGTATTCTGACCTTACCTTTCACCCAATATGTCTTCTGGATTGGAAAAAATGGCAGTGAAGTATGTGCTGCAGTGAGAACACTATCACTCACTAGTTTTATGACACTTGTCTGACAGCTTTCCTCACCACAAAGTGAAGGGGGATACGAAGCACTGAAGGGAATACACAGAGCTAGTACCTGCCATAAGGAAATAACACTCCTATGTTACAGTTGTAAGAACTTAGTGCTTTTAGTCCCTAAACAGAGCAACCATCTCATGGCAATCTTCCTTTGTGGGGAAGGATTATAAAATTACTGTTACTAAGTGGAGATGTTTAAGGATGTTTCTTATCTTGATGATGGAGCTGTAGTTGTAATCCCATGAATAATATGGCTCTTCCCCTTTGTTTATCTATATCTATGTAAGTAAAGGGAGACCTGTGCATGTACCCCATCTGTATCTATTTATGAAGGAATCCATGTATATATTACTTTATATAATTACTCCATAATTTACTCTTATGTATTCCACATATATTCACACATATATTCTTAACTGGTTGGCTTAGCAGTGGCAATCTTTGAAGGTAACCTTACTCATCTGTCTTGCCTACCTGGGTCCTTCTAGCAGCCCTCCCTCTGTCTGGCTTCCTTATCCTGTTTTTGTCTTCAGATTTCTGGAAATAGTTTAAGTTCTTTACCGTGCTGTCATGCAGTGAGGCTTCCTGTCCCCTGGTCAGGTAGTGACATGGCCTCATAAATTCATGATAGACTTTCCTGTTGGCATATTCCCTTTAGTGTGTTCCTTCGATATTTTCTTTTCTAGGAGGAGAAGAAAATGCCCAAGAAGGGTGAATTAGGATTATAAAACCCCCAACTGCTCTCCTTTGCCATGTCACATATCTAATCATGGATCCTGAGGAGGATCCTGAGGAGGGAACATAAAGTAATGACATGCGTGGGCATTGGCCTCTCTTCTCAACTCTGGGTCTAGTCTGTTACCACTCCTGAACTGCAGTTGCTGTGTTCATAATTTTGTAGTGTTAGAATTGGCTCTGAGAAATAGCAAAGAGAGGAGCCTGACATCTTATGTAGAGTGTCACAGTTTATTAGGAAATGCAACTTCATAAAGGTTCAGAGGCAGATTTCTTCTTTATTTGGTACTTCGTCAATTCAGCAAGCATAGCACATATTTTGACAGTTCTATAGCTTACTGTTTCTCTTTTCAGAGTGAATTAAATGATCAGTGTATTGTGTGAGAACTGCTAAGCATAGTAATCTCATTAATAATAATTCCCTTCATATATTAGGTGCAAAGACATTGCTATACCCTGAGTGAAACAATTTGTTGGGTTAGAATAGCTTCCAGCAGGAGCTTGATGGTTTAAGGAAAGATGAGTTATGCATTCCAGCTATTCTAAGGCATCCTCTCAGTTCTATTTTGGCAGAGGAAAAAAAAAAAAATCACAGAAAGAGTAATCCTTGGTATACATAGATGAATTGCTGATAATCTCAACCCAGAGACTGCCCATGTCATTATTTTCAGTTAAGAATATGAACAGTGACAAAATTATCCAATCCGTTTTTGAAGTCGAGTTATACTATTGAACCTGATGAAAGTCTTGTGAGGAATTAACCCTGTGCCTGCAAGCAAAACAGATTTCTGTGACAAAGGAAAGGGACTGAACCGCAACTGTGGTTTAGTCCATAGAACTGGAAGGGACTTCTATGCCAGTGAGGTCACTGTCTTTTGTTATTACCTGCATCCGTGTGTTATAACTCCATTCACAATGCTGAAGGTAGAAGAATATACAATAAAACTACAGGTGGAATTTCAAAGAAATGATTTCTCTCCCCTCATCTCCTCTCCTGGCCCACTCAAGGACACAAACGTTCAGAATGCTGAAGGTAGAAAAGTGTACAATAAAACTACAGGTGGAGTTTCAAAGAAATTATTTTTCTCCCCTCTTCTCCTCTCCTGGCCCACTCAAGGACACAAACCAAAGGAAAGGGACTGAACCGCAACTGTGGTTTAGTCCATAGAACTGGAAGGGACTTCTATGCCAGTGAGGTCACTGTCTTTTGTTATTACCTGCATCCGTGTGTTATAACTCCGTTCAGAATGCTGAAGGGAGAAAAGTGTACAATAAAACTACAGGTGGAGTTTCAAAGAAATTATTTTTCTCCCCTCTTCTCCTCTCCTGGCCCACTCAAGGACACAAACTATCAAAATTGGAAATACAGATCTGAGCTGCTTCTGCTCCTATGGTGGCCTGACTCCACCATGTTTTCCAATTTTCATTACCACTGCCAGGGTTCATTCAGTCCTGGGCCAGGCCTGGTATGCAAATTTTTCTGTTAATTTTCCTCATGATCCTTTCTGTTGCTTGGCAGGAGGCGTCACTCTCTGTGTAAGGCATGGATCAGGTAGAGGTAAAGAAAGAGATTTTTCAGTTGACAGGACAATTTTGCTTCAGAATTTCACAATTAACATGTTAATAGCATAAAAGCATTAAAATGACAGGTATGAGGTAAGGACAAAATAAAACAAGAAATCAGGAAATAAGTGGTGCCCTTTCTTGAAAATTATTTAAATGAAATTGAGATATAGAATGACTTTGATTATAATCCCATGAGTTTACTTCCTAAACTCAGATATCTTTTGAAATCAAATGACCTAGTTATATTTTTATATTCTATTGCTACTGAAAGAATCTAAATACTGCATGGAGTTACCTACTTTAATATAAAACCGAAAATAAATAGCAATATTCCAGTTAATTTTATTAAAGTTGGATTTTTTTAAAGTTGGTTTTGTATTTAGCTTGTCCCTCAGTTGTGTACTGCTTACACACTAAACGCATTTAGTTTTATATAGTTATTTTAAAAATAATTCTCACTTTTTGTTAAAAAAGGCCCTTCAACCTCATTTTCTTGCATATCTAATTTTTCAGTTAAAAAACTCCTTCAAATAACCTATTTGAAAGATATGAGTGTTTGTTTTCTCCTAGCTTGACTATAATACTGAAGCTGCTGCAAAGCCTTAGCTCTGATCGTTATCGCAGTGAAAGAAATATGCTGCTAATGGCAGAGTAATGAAGATTCTCAGCTGTTTACAATGAAATCTGCACAGATTTAAAACAACTTACTGAGCACAGCTTTCTTTTTCCTTTTTTCTGTTGAAATACAGAAACTGTTGGAACACAGAAGACAGATAGTCTTGCCCTCTTAAATTTATAATTAACAAGAAATTACTGCTCCTTAAACACATTTTTCTGTTTTATAGAAACCTTTGGTGTAAGGTTATCTTCATACAATGTTTAATTTTTAAGGGTATCTTACTCTTGAGTAAGAACAACTTTGAATAACTCTGTTCCAAGGCTAGATCATTTAATTATGTGGTAGAAATAGAATGTAGTGTAATCCCAGCTCTCCTTTCTGTACATGAAGAATGATTTTTCCCTTTTATGATTTTTGAATCAGAAATGCTATTTTTTTTCTCTTTTTTAACTTCTATTAATCTGGAATTTTTGATCTTATTTTTTAAAAAAATTGGTCTGACAAGAGAGACCATTTTCAGGAATCTTTTCTTTCTTGCTGGTAATACCCTTCCACATAAAGTAGTAAGAAGCCTTGAGTTACACTGGTTGATTAGTCAAACACAGCATTTTGCTGTTGAAGAGCGTTGTTCAGCAAATTTTGCACGACTGCAGAGAAATACTGTACTGTTCTTCCTCTGCTTCCTTATTTCCACTGAGGTTTGCATCCTTATGAAAACAGATTTCACTACTCAGAGCTTGTGATGTTATGAGCACATATTGTTTGTTTAGGTCACCAATGAAATTAAGAAATATTAGTTCAGCAATAAATTGTGAAGTGTATATTATTTAGGGAATGTAAAGAGTCAGAATTGTGGATAACTTTATGCTATCTGTGTAATAGCTTTATCTGTTTTTTATGTGGTTTTGCATGTTTTCAATGAATTCTTCCCCACTTCCACCTATGCTTTTCATCAGGAAAGATTTTTGAACTTTAATAGTATATGTTTTCTTAAGAATTCTATTCAGCTTAACTATGAGTGTTGTACAAGCAGAGGAAGGTGAATGGGACATTTTCTTCCCGGGCACATGCAAAACAGACAGCTGCATTATTTACTGTCATTGTACCAAAGAATGACAACAGCTTAGAGAAATATGACAGAGTCTAAAGCCAGAGTGTCTGGTTTTTTTTGCTGCCGAAGTTTTTTTCCTGAGCTCTGCAGAATAAAAGAAATAAGGCCTGTATGCACTTAAGGTCATTGACAAATGCAAATGAGGAGCTGTAGTATATCTGCCTACAAGAGAAGTTGTTTATATGAATGGAGCAGCTTTGCTCCCTGTATAGCACAAAGCAGACTTGTCTCAATTAGGAATCTGCAACAGTTCTTATACCAAGAAGGACATTACCTTGGTATAGCCAATGGTAAGCGTGAAGCATAAAATTGTATCTAAGGCTCCCAGACTTCTTCCATAGATGTTTTTACATGTAGGATTAGGTACTGTCTAAAATTTGATAGTCTCTTTTTATTTTCTTTTCTTTTTATTTTTTTTTTTATTTTTTTTTTTTTTTAAATTACAAAGAGGCTGCAGAATTTGGTGGAATTAAATCTTCAAATGCAGTGTATGTAGTTCTGTATATGACAATTGCAGGTCTCCTGAACTGAGACAATAATCAGCAAAAATAGCTGAGAGCTATCAGGTAGTTGCTCCTAAATATCAGAGTTAGCACAAAGTAACAGTTGCTTCACATCCCATTCATTTTCTTTACAAGAATCTATTCCTAGTGACCCATGACGCAGCTACTGGAAGCGTGGAGGTAATGTTCTGTTTAATCTCATGTCGTTGCAGACTTTTCTCTGTGAACCACTGCATGTATTCTGCTACTTGAAGAACTGCTTGAGAGCCTCTCTTTTCTGACAGACTTGCTACAGAGCTTCTCCAGTCTGACATCCTTCTCTTTGTTTGTTGTTGACATCCATCCTTTGTCTGTTCCTAGCATTTTCATTCTTGTTGCAAAATTTCAGTTCTTTGGAGACAGTGAGCAAGGAAGAAATTTCTCTGAAGTACCTGAGATTGCCAGAGCATGAATCTTTTCCTTTAGCACTCGTATAGCTTGTTGGCATGTTCTGTTTAGAATCGCAAATAGTACAAGTTTTACAGGTGGGGTTTTTCTTCAGATCAGATTATCAGGGACCTTTGCTGTTTAGCAGGATTGCTTTGCCTGTGCAGCAGGAGGCATGCTCTATTTTTTCAGATACCAGAGAGTTTTATTCAACACACTTCTTGCTAATGCAAGTAACTTTGAATGTTGACAATATCCCCAGGCTTTCCTGCTCTTTTTGAGTTATACTTTAATTGTAAATTCTGGCTCTTCGCCTGTCTGAAGCTATTCTTACATGTTCAGAAGCCATGAAGGTGGAGAAGGTGTAAAATAGGTATTTCACAGTCTTCTAAGAACTAAACCTCAATTGAATAGATACTTTTGACTGTGCCACATGTTTCTTTGTTTTCAGGTCTGTATTCCTAAATAGCTGATGCATTCTCCTACATATAACCAAGTTCAAAACATTAAAGTAATCTTCAGAGAGGTGGTCATATAAGAAACTCTCCTGTTATTGTGCCCACAGGTGGCTGATGGAGTTAATGAAGTAGGGCTGTGATTACGGTATGCAACATAAAGCTAGGTCAGTGATACCTGCACAACAGAAATCTTGTGTTATTCGAGTGGCAGGCAGTGAGCTTGTTTTGCAAAATATTTCTCCTTTAGGACTTTACTCAACATAACTAGTACACTGAGAACAGGCTTGTGGTTGGATTACAGCCTTTGATAAGCCTTCTCTTTTTGTAATGATAACTGGACATTGCTAAGAGAGGTTTATTGTCTTATGTCTGCCAACATGGCAGCTCAATATTTATTGTTCCCTTTTTTGGCGTAAGAAAGGGTCCAGGTGTTTAACAGCTCTGACACACATATTTGCTTACCTAAGATCAACAATTTTATCACTACTCTAAGCAGTGTACCTAACCTTTACATAGACTAATTAGTTTGAATTCCTTCATCTTCCTTCTCCCACCTGCCCTGTTAAAGTGCAGAAATTTTTTGTTATTGTAGTCTGAGATCATGCTGGTTTTACACTGAGCATCTGCAGATTATTATTCTTCCCTCAAGCTTTGATTGTATTGCTTCACAGACTGTCAGTGTGTAGCTAATGATTTTAGGAGATCATCGACTATGTACATATTATTTTGCATATGAAAACATATTAGAGTTTTTTAGGTGAGAAATTGCAATATGAAGTTGCCAGGTAAGTGTACATGTTTTACCTAGCTAAATTAATGCTACTTAGAGTTTGGGAAATGTTATTTACTCTAATGTGGTTCTATGTTTAGCAGCAGACTCTTGAGTATCAGATTAGATATCTTAAAATAAGTCTCAGTTTCTTCCGCAGGATGTTTACCCACAAAATGCTAGAAGCTTGCACAATAACTTTCCCATCATTACTTTAGATTGTCAGTCGTTCCTTCAGCAATTATATAAATTAGAACATTCAGTAAAATTAATATGAATCTAATAAAACCAAATTACTTAAATTGGATTAAAAATATGCATTGGCATTTCTAGTCAAAATTTGATGAATTCACTTTAGAAGTAAACATAAATCCAGACAGAGTATTTCTATTCTTGAGCATCTACACAAAGGTTTAACTGAATTTAACTATCTGGCTTTAAATTCAGAAGAAGTAAAGAATACATCTCCACGTCCATAAGGCAGTAGCTGACCATCCAATTGTAGATTAACAGTAAATGTCACTTCTTTAAGAAGCCACCTTTCTCTACTGAGTTCCTTCATAACTATTGCCTTCAGAGAATGTTTTCATAGCCATAACAAACTGAATATTAGCTCTTTTTTAATTAAAAAAAATTGTTATTTGCTTCCATCAAATATTATGCTTCAGTAACTAGAATCAGGCTCCTAGTTTGGATTAAAGACTTTTCATGTACAATATCTATGTCAGCTTTAGCATGTATGTTAGCAACCCAATGTTATAATTACTTTTATATCACAATAAAAAGCATTGTGGTGACATTTTACAGAATGAAGATTGATTTGTTCAGTGATTTGCCTCTAGACAAAGTATAACAGGAGTTGTAATTAATGCTTCGTTCATCTCCAGTGCACACTTCTTAAGGCAAGCACAGGATCCTTTCAGTCCCTGCTTTGCAGTATTTTTTGAGGGAAAGATGGTTTGAACTGCAGCAACACTGACAATACTGATGATTTTCGTTGACCTACTGGAAAATACAATATTTTAATTTGTTTTTCTAGTGACTAGCAGAGATGAGAACAAAACTGAAAACTAATCACCTGAGGCAGACCACAGAAAAGGCAAGAGTGATACTGGGTGTAACATAGGGTAGAGGGTAGGAAGGCTCTACAAAGGGATCTGGACAGGCTGGAATTGATGGACTGAGGTCAACTGCATGAGGTTCAACAAGGCTAACAAGGCCTGCGCTTGAGTCACAACAGCTCCATGCACTGCTACAGGCTTGGGGAAGAGTAGCTAGAAAGCTGCCTGGCAGAAAAGGACCTGGGGGTGTTGGTCAACAGCCAGCTGGATATGAGCCAGCAATGTGCCCAGGTGACCAAGAAGGCCAATGGCATCCTGGCCTGTATCAGGAATAGTGTGGCCAGCAGGACCAGGACAGTGATCATCCCCCTGTACTTGGCACTGGTGAGGATGCCCCTTGAGTGCTGTGTTCAGTTTTGGGCCTCTCACTACAGGAAAGATGTCGTGGTGCTGGAGCACGTCCAAAGAGTAACAAAGCTGGTGAAGGGTGTCAAGCATAAGTCATATGAGGAGCGTCTGAAGGAACTGGGGATGCTTAGTCTGGATAAATGATGAAAAATGTTGATGTATAATATTGATGATAACCACATTCTTTTTTTCTTCCATAAGTAGTTTGCATCTCTTGCTAATTTTATTTGTTTCTAATTATTATTTACATACATACTATAACAAATTTCAGACTGAACCAGAAATGCTATGTTCTGCTGGTTAAATTCTTTGATACTGTCAAACTGCATTAATCTCCTGATATCAGTAAGTCAGGAGATAAAAAGTGATCTAGTTATTATAAGAAAAACAAATAAAAATAATTTCAGGTCTGTATGTGAAATAGTTTTTCATTGTTAACAAGAATCGGTCTGTCAAACTGTATTTTGTTAGTTTTCTGGAATATGAGTTCTGATGATCTACAGCTTGAGGCACTTAATTTTAAATGGGAAAAGATAACATAACATATTAGACCAATTTTCTGAGTACACTTAAGTGCAAAATTAACTGTTCAAGTGCAACATAGTTTTACTCTTCCAACACGATTTTTAAAAGTTGGGTTTTTTTTGTTTGGTTTGTGTTTTTTGTTATGTGTGTGTTTTTTGTTTTGGATTGTTTTTTTAAATTCTTCCATTGATCACTCAGAATAAAATAGTTTAGAAGAATCACAGATTGGTCAATTGTTGATATATTTTGCAAATCCCAAAAATCAATAGTTAGAAGGAAAGTGTTAAAAGAGTTAAACACAGTAGAAGACTAGCAGCTTTCCATAGGCTTGTTCTACCTTTGTCTAAGGCAATGACTCAGGAAAAAAATATATCAGATCCTTATTATTTAGACCAGTGATTCTTAGATCAATCAGTGAAACAGAATTCCTTTTTGAGAGCTGGAAATGTGCGTTTGCAGCCCAGAAGGCCAACCATATCCTGGGCTGCATCAAGAGAAGCGTGGCCAGCAGGTCGAGGGAGGTGATTCTCCCCCTCTACTCTGCTCTCGTAAAGCCAAACCTGGAGTACTGTGTCCAGTTCTGGAGCACCATCACAAGAGAGACCTGGAGCAGCTAGAACAAGTCCAGAGGAGGGCCACCAGGATGATCCAAGGGCTGGAGCACCTCTCCTATGAGGACAGGCTGAGAGAGTTGGGGCTGTTCAGCCTGGAGAAGGGAAGGCTCTGGGGAGATCTTATAGCAGCCTTCCAGTACCTGAAGGGGCTACAAGAAAGCTGGGGAGGGACTTTTCATAAGGGCAGTTAATGACAAAATAAGGGGAAATGGGTTTAAGCTGAAAGAGGGTAGGTTTAGATTAGATATTAAGATGAAATACTTTACTGTAAGGGTGGTGAGACACTGGAACAGGTTGCCCAGAGCCCTCTCCCTTGAGGTGTCCAAGGCCAGGTTGGATGAGGCTTTGAGCAACCTGGTCTAGTGGAAGGTGTCCCTGCTGATGGCAGGGGGAGTTGGAACTAGATGAACTTTAAGGTATCTTCTATCCCTAACCATTCTATATTCTGCATAAGAAATGGTTTAAAGATGTCCTCAAGTTCTACATAGCTCAGATTCCATTGTTAAAAAATTTGTACTAAATAAATATATATATATATTTTTTTAATGTTGTTAATTCTAACCAGTGGAGAGAATGGATACTCTTTTTTCCCCAGCTAGACAACAGCTTTTCCAATACAGAACATGTAAAAATAAAATAATAATTTTGATTAAAATTTGATAGAAATGTCTACCCACAGAGTTTGACAATCAAGTTTTGAAAATCTAGCTTCAGGTTTCTGAAGTCATGCTGCTACCATTCACATAGTGCTAGGAAATCTTGTTTTCAGGACTACTCAGGAAAAACCTTCTGGGACAGGAATCTTGTGACCTCCACGGATGGATTTGTTCAGAACTGTGAATCTCCCTGCATAAAACTAGTATGATTTTCACTAGGTTCCTTGCTGCTGCTCAGTGCTGACTGGTCCAAGGTCAATTTTAGACAGCACTAAAAAAAAAAGTTTTCCTTTGGAAAATTTATGTTTCTTTTTCTCTAGGGGATGGCTGGGAAAAGATTTCCATTCACAAAAAAATATGAAAGTTTTGGTATTTGGTCTCACTGGCACAGAATGCTTTCAAAAATTTGAGCTATCAAAAAATAGAAATTGGGTTTCTGGTAACTGCTGATAAGTGACTATAAGTACAGAAATGTACTAATGCATCCAAGAAAAATCAATATTAATTCTATTGAAAATAACACTGATTTATAACTTCCATCACAAAATTATACAATGTGAGTTGCAACTTTGGTAACCACCATTAGTCAGGGAGAAGTAGATACCTACCTGGGCACTTCTTAGCCCAACTTATATTCATTTGTTTATTGTAAATTCTCAACATGTTAAACAATACTGGGTTTCATGAATGAAGACAATGCTTGATGTTTGAGTCTCATTTGTGAGAAATATAATTTTCTCATAAGAATATTTTTTTTTACAAGCTTTTTGCAATCTTGAACATAATTTTTAGCATGGATATCTGTGTACCTTAATATCCATACCAGAAGTGCACTGTTCATTGTGTGATGATAAGTTATTATTTGGTGGTCATCGTAAAAAGGAAAAAATATTTAATATCCATGTGAGAACAGCTGAGCCTTCAGGAAGTAATCATTCTCTCTATATAGTAAATATAAACATTAAATAAGTGATGAAAAACACACAGTATGAAATGATGACATATAATTTTTTAAAATATTGGTTTAGAGACAACTTAGTCCTCTAGCATAGGCTAAATTAACAACAACTTTTAGAACTAATGCAAATGAGTAAAATTCTACTGGAATCAATTAAGCAATAATTTAGTAATAAGTTCTCAATCTCTCCAATAATGTGGCAGTTTTAACATTAATATATTCATATCAAATATTAAATTTCCCTTGAAATTACTAAAAATTTCTCAGCTACTATGCACTAATACAGAAATTCTAGCAGTATTTTGTCGAGGGGTAGCAGTCCCATTTTATTGAACCCCTAAAATTTTATTGAAAGAATATTCTTCAAAACCTATTAGAAATATACTTTATCATTAGGTTTCATTACCAATCTGATACTTAAATGTCTTAAAGAGGGTTAGTACAACTTACCTTTGCATAATAGTCCATTTAATGGTTTCACCCTTGCAGTATGCATCTTTGGAAGTAGCAATAGTACATCTAAAAGGCAGTTTGATGCAAATTAACTTTGCCAGCAGATCGAAGTATGGAGATATGTTTTTTCCTCATGCATCACCTCTGTGCAGTCAACCTATCACCTACCAGTGGTTTTCCATTAGTTCGCAGCAATGGATACAGAAAAACTGAAAGTGCTGAGACAAGGTATAAGTTAGAGATACAGAAACTATAAAATCCAAAATACCTTCCAAATCCTTCCCAAAGGAGCATTTGAACTTTCTTCAGTGAAGTCTATTCCAAGAGCTGAGAAATCCACTGCATTGTCAGTGGGTAAGAAATACTTTTGTTCACTTTTCACTGCAGCCAATGGACTTATACTAGCTAAGACCTTACTGTGTATTCGTTAATCCACTTAGCATATATTAGATCTTTTCACCCACCAGCAGGCAGCTGATGACTCTCTCAGTCTTTCTTCATAGGAGAGGTGTTCTGTCCCTCTGATCATTTTTGTGGCCCTCCTCTCACCCACTCCAATAGGTCCATGTCTGTCTTGTGCTGAGGACTCCAGAGCTGGACCCAGTACTCCAGCTCTGAGAACTTTCCATGTGAGGTCTCAGTTCCATCACATCCATCATAGTCAGCTCACTGTGGTGATGTTATGGTCCAGGTTGCACCAGTAGACCTTAATTGCCCTGGCCAACCTCACCTGGGGCTTCCACCCAGGCACTCTGCCTGTTGGCCCAGGAGCTTTGCTTGGGCTCAGGCCTGTCAGGCTGGGGCACTCTGACCTGGTCTGAGCTGAGTTGTGGGTGTCCTTGGGCCCAGTTTTGACTTCTGCTGTTTCTGAGCAAACTCCCTGAATGGTTCCCAGGGCTGACTCATCCTCTCACCTTGCCTGGAACTGTGGATGGCTTGCTGTCCCCAGTCCAGCCCTGCTTGGGTCTTGCCAGACTGCACCCTGTCTGGCATCTGCTGCTCCTAACTCATCCTCCCTTGTGGAGCAGTCTCCTTTTTGCTTTGGCAGATGTTTAAACCATTTCACAGCTCTAATATGTGTGCTCAAATCAGGCATTTGTTGTAGAACATATAGGATCTTTGTTCACTAAGACTTCCTTATTTCCAACCAAACTCTTCTCCAGCCTGTGAAGTAGGTCAATGTAGAGGAATGATAGGCACATGGAGAATTCCTGACTCAATATTGTGGTGGACTAAGATAAGAATAGGTTGAAAATTCAACCTTGACATCATAAAAATTACTTTCTCTTTGATAAAATAAACAAGACTTCTATATAGTTATAATTTTCAGTTTCTTTAAGTGATATTACTACTTCCTGTGGCACCTACTGTTGGCAATACAAAAATTTCTGAGATTGATATGGTATTAAAAAATGGATAAATTTAGTTTATCATTTTTATTTTCTACCCTGAGGCATGTTTCATGCTCTTTCTTCTTTTTATCAACCTTGCAGTAAGAAAAGAGAAAAAATTCAAGCCTAAGTTTGTCCAACTTTGTCTATACTGTCAACATGATAAATCATGGAAAAAAAATAAAATGCATAAATTGAAATGTTAAAAATATATGTTGTAAATGGGATCATTGTATTCACTTTTCCCCAACAGTTTTAATTTGTTGATTATAAATGTTTATTTTCCATTTGACTCAGATTATGCTAAAGAAACCATGCCAAAGGGATCTGGAAGATCACTTCCCAGTTTCAAGAAACTAGTGAAAGGTGCATGAAAGTCACAAGCACAAAGTCCTCTTTATCTTCTCAGCTCAGTTCAGTAAACAAAGTACTTCCCCTCAAAGATTTTGCACTATGATTAAACCAATTTTCTTTCATCTGTAGGACAGAAGTGATTATATTGGATGGTTTTGTTTCCTGCAGCAAAGTAATTTTCTGCATGACCAGCAATAATGTAATGTGGGAGATTTTAATAAGGGACAATTATTTTTAAAATTAAACTTTAAACAGAGTGCAGCTTGTAATAATGTAGCAGAGAAGCGCACAAAATTATCAAGCTCCTTTTAAAACTGTTAACATTACAATGCACTCTTCAATGATTAAGAGTAACACAGGACTGCCAGAACAAATATTTTTCCGCTTTTACTTTTGTCCTTATCCCTCGCTTCATCCAAACTTCCCTAAAACTTGGATACAGAAGGAGAAAATTCCCACATTCATAGAGAGAAATCTAAACATTATTGGAAGTTTTTGTAAAAAATATAGTGTTAGAATAACATAAACATCAGAAAGCATAATGCTCAACACAATGTCACATTCCAGCCAACTTTCTTATTTAAGTACATTGATGGCAATATTTAAATATATGATCAAAGCTTCATTTTGTACCCAGAAGCCAGAGCCTATAGAAAACATACTCAGTTATTCCATTGAGATCTCAGTCTGACCATACACAGCCTCTCAAAGAATGGAGCAATATGGGTTTTTTTTTACTATGAAAAAACATCACAAATGCACTGTGATTAGCATTACGATATAGGCTGATCTTTGCGACATCTGTGGGTCTTTAAGTGGTGCTGTCAAGGTTTCTGTTATTTTGTACAGTCAGTAATATCCAAAATGTGTTTAAAATACGGCCAGTTACTTTTTATTAGAAGTGGGAAAAGACAGGAAGACACCTCTGATGAAAAATGTCGTATTTTCTGATTTTGTGAGCTTGTTCCAAAGCATGAGTCTACTGTAGGGTAAACTTCCCTCTTTTGGTTATTTTAGATTTGACAACTTTTGCCATGTAAAAAAAAAGTATATATTCTGTAAAAAGGATATACATAACTTAGATTAGGAGACATTGACCTGTGTTGCTACCTGGAATGGGCCAGTGTTCAACATGATTTGATGCTCAGCATTGCTGTTTTACTATCATTCAGTTTTGTGGTTTGCATTTCTTTTTCTTGCTATTGTCTGCTCCTTCATAGCTGCAGTTTTCCTCTTGAATTCTTGAGATGTTACTATCTCAACTACCTCATCTCTGTTTTTGTTTTACTTTTCTTATCTTGCATGGCTTTAGCTTAAGTACTTTCTCATGTATTCTTTTTCAAAACCTAAGAGTTTTAGCGATAAACCTGATCCAAGGTCATGCAGGTTGATGCATCAGATGTAGACATTGTATCACAGATAGCTGAACTGTTAGGCTAGTAGATTTAGAGGGATTCAGGAGAAAATCAATAGAAGTATTTAACAGATACAGCAAGATAATTTCTCTTGCTTCTATTCTCAAAAAGTGGCTAAGACATTTAAATAACTCAGAAATTCAGCATAAGGCAGAAACTTGACGTGGAATGTAAAGGATTACACTTTAAAAACCAAATGTCTAATTACAACTCTGGTCAGGCAGTCCTAATCAGTGGTGCTAGAAATAATTAAAGCCTACTTTGGAGATCACCTCTTGTTACATGTTTAGTTTAATTCAGATCACAGCTTTTGTGTGAAAGCTGCCAGGTTGGTCAATACACTACCAGTTTGTCTGGGAGCATTAGTGTGTGTGAGCTCCTGCTGCTTTAGCTGAAGATCCAAAGTTCTGAGGCCAGCAACAGACCTTTTCTGGTACAGATTGATACTGGGAAGAAAGCTATAAAATCCACTCATATAAGAACTGAATAACCTAAGGACAGAATTTGCTTCTGATTCCATATTATCATGAGCTTGTAAAGATGGAATGGCTACCACTTTTTAAATGGCTCTGATTATTCATTATAACATACAGAATAACTGAAAATAAAATTATGACCTTGGATTCCTGAGCAGTTCATTTGGATGGAAAAGCATTTAGCAGAGGATGGAGAATCCAGATCCTGAAAAATTCCAGTAGATTTCAAGCCTACTGTCATGAAAAACTTCAATTAAAATTTTGGGAGTTATGTATTTAAAATAATAGTTAATTGGCCAGATTTAAAAAAAGGAAACTGATACTTAATTAATGCTCTATTATTTTTTTTTTCAGTTAAGTAGTTCTGTTTTAATCCTTTTCTGTTATTTTCTTTTGCTTTCTGTGGGTGAATCAGAAATTTTAAGGAACAATGGAATACCAGAGCTATATTTCAAATTCCAGGTATACAGGGAGATGATGATGATGATGGTTATTTTCCTCAGAAGATAAAAGGTGTGCAGTGGAAACATGAAAACTTTAAATTATACCAGATTTTGCATGTAGCAAATATAAATCTACCAATCCTTTGAGGCTTGTGGAATTGATGTACAACAGTGGGAGCTTATAGCATCTTTAGAGCTTTTAATGGAAGCACCATAAATAAACCATTAAAAATTATTTATCTAAATTAAGTGAGGTTTTACTGGTGACTAATAAATAGTATAACAGTAATAAGTAATGTAATGATTTCTTATGAGATTATCTGTTCTAAACTTTTGCAGTGCAACAGAATCAGACATGTTAACCCAGCACTATAGAATATTTAAAAAAACCCAAAACAAAACATTTTTCCAACCTACCTTTCATAACTTTGTAGTGAAGGAACACTAAGCATTCCTTTAATAGTCTTTACTTTGATGCAACCAGTCTGAACATAGTAACAGATGATTTGTTTCATTTCCACAAGTTCTATACAGATAGAAAGCCCATTTGAAAGTTTAATGGCAGCGTTAGTGCCTAAATGATAACTTGCAGCAGAAATACATGGAAGGAAAAGGTGGAAATCATTTAGTAGGTGTCAAAACTATAATTTGCTCCTTCCTCTTGATTCACTGAACATAGTTCATCTGCTCCACTGCTTTTATGCAGTACAAAGAACAAAAGTTCAGAGCATAACAGATTAATGAGACATTTGTAGCAATATAAATGAGGAGGTTTGGAGATGTACATTACTGTAAGCTACAAGATGGATTAATGTAATTTCTGTTTGCAGCCTCAGATTTAATTCATCTGTATTTCCAGGAGAAAATACATTACTGGGAACATGCTTCAAGAGGATTCTGGAGAATGGTTATATTAGTAGTGTATAACTGGGCACATTTACTCTAAATACAGAGCTTAATTCCACAAAATGTTGAACAGTTTCCTAATGGAATACAGCTTTTTTTTGATAACAGGGTGAAGGAATGTCAGTTCTGTGTCTAGGTCTTGAAATATATGTGAAAAAAAATCTATGAAACTACAGGTGGTAAAAATTGCAGAGCTCTAAAACTATGTTTTATTTACTTCATGCCCTAACTTTCTTCTTAGTAGTTAGAATAGCTCTGTGTTTTGGATTCATTATGGGAATTGCTATGAGAAGAATGCTGATAATATACTGATATTTTCAGTTGTTGCTATGAAATCAAGGACTTTCCAACTCCCCATGTTTTGCTAGTGTGCAGGTGCAGAAGAAGGTGGGAGGAGAACATAGCAAGAGCAATGGACCTAAATTGGCCAATGGAATATTCCATATCATATAACATCATGCTCAGTATGTAGATGAGTGCTGGTAGGGAAGCTCACTCTGTCTCTTCTGGCACTGGGGTTTTGAGATTTCCTCTCTTCCAGGATCGCTAGCCAAAAATGGGCTGGGCATCAGCTGGTGGGTGGTGAGCAACTGCAGTGTGTGTCACTCATTTGTTATTGTATTATTATTATTAATAATAATAACAATAATTTTATCATTATTTTACATTTTTATTTTATTTCCATTATTAAATTGTTCTTTATATCAGCCCATGAGTTTCCTTACTTTTACTCTTCTGATTCTCTCCCATAGCCCATGGGAGGGAAGTGAGTGAGTGGCTGTGTGATGTTCAGCTGTCCGCTGGGGTTAAAACATGACATGTCATCATACTTATATTACTACCTTGATTGCTGTTCTGAAACTTTCATTTGAATGCTTACTATCTTAATCTTCTGAAATTATCAAATTAAAGTAAATTAAAAACTAAGAAAAATAAAAACACATTTTTTTTATTATGAGGTACAATAAAATAGTCTTAACACACTGCTGATAGCTAGCTGTATGATAATCCCCAATTTAGAAGAGGATTTAAGAACAGATTTAAATGATTTGCTGAATAGGAATGGATTTATTTACATGCATAAATATCATTGTTATTTTTCTGTCTTGATCTTCTAGTATATTTGACCTGTGCACTATTACTTTAAGTATTTTGTCAATCTTTCTTATTATTCTCTTTTGTAGCAAGAAAAAACTGAAATGAGGCAAAACTGCAGTTCAGTACTGTAAACATTAATTTCCTTAACCTATAAATACAGTTAAAATGGTAAAAGCGTCCTTATTTTAGGGAATACACACTCGTGTAAAAAATAGGAAGCAAAATAACCTATCTGTGAAGAGAACTATGCCCTTTCTTGGCCACTTTTTTTCCATTTGTCTCTACCTCCCAAACTGCAGCTCTGTGACCGCCCTTGTTGTAGCAGTTGCCTCTTCAAACCAGCTCTGTCAGTTTAAGCTCTTTTATGCAAATATAGATGCCATATGCAGTAAGTGATTCTATCATTTGTGTACTGTTAGGAAATTAAATGGTTAAACAGTATAATCAGGCTATTATAAAATATAAGACAGGCAAGGTCAGAAAGTCCAAAGATGGTATTTCACTAGAAATTAATGAAGAAATTGGTTCCTGGAGCATTTATGTCTTGTTTTGTGGTTTTTTTTGTTTTTTTTTTTTCTCTCTCTCCAGGTAAAGTTAAGACAACAGCAGAGGTAGAAGTTTGTGATGGGACAGATAAAGCAAAACCTCTGTGCAACATATAGATGCATTGTGTAATCTCTCCAGGCAGTGAGTGAGGAAAACAATACTAGAGAAATCTGATCTTTATTGCCAAGATCTCGAGGTATTAGAGCTATGTGCATTTCTTATCTGTCAGTAAGTTAACAGTAACTTTCTAATGATACATGGGTATAGGAAACCAGACTTCTGAATATACCTCTCCACTTTACCTTTCAAAAAGCTGAGTTTTGGTTTGGTTAGAGAGGGAAGGGGCAGACAATTTGTTCCATTTTTGAATCACACATAAGGCACATAAGGCCTGTGATTTCAGTTCAAACACTGTGGTTTCAGTACAGGGAAAGCAATGTGCTTTGCTCACAAAGGGAACTGATATGGATTTCTACCCTATTTGGCACATCATTTCTCCTAGTGTAGTCTTTTAAGTGAGGTAAAGAGAGACACTGTACACCCCCTTTTTTTTAATCATTTAATTTTGAACAGGCAGGAAACAATGAGTAGGATTAGGGAGATGCCTCTGGCACAACTGTTGTACTCATTCTATCCTTCTGTGTCTGTATGTCAGTGTAGAGAGCTGTAGGATAATCATTGAAGAAATTTCAACCTACAAGAATAAAGTTAATGTAGTCAGCTTTGAAATCTTTCATCTGACTGCAGTCATCTACATCTTAAGGATATAAATTCTAAGATGAGTTCCAGCTCCTCTTTCCTAAGCATCAGCATGATCCTTCTGACTTCCTGCAAGAAGGTATAGTAACAAAAAAACCCAAGACCTTCCAAACAAGGACATAAGTTTTCACTGATTTCCTATACAGAGGTAATTTCCATCCTTTCCATACACCCTTTAGGTCTTTTTTATAATTTTACCTCAGCGTTTTAATGTTAAACTTCAAAGATATGGGATGAGCAGCCATAAAAGAAAACAATTACACTCCAGCTGAAAGCTATGCTTACTCTTCTATGCTTTCCCGTTTCTATTGTTGAGGTACTCAATAAGTGGTGTTCAGATATTAATTTCTCCCTTCCCTGCCCCTGAATTTCTAAGCTAATTTGTGGCCACTTGGTATTAGTAAACCCTGTTTAGAACATCAATACCATGCAGGTCAACAAAGCTCTTGACAGATGTTTTTGACCTTTAAGGAACAGCTTATGTCAATGTGGCTCTTTGCAGTTATCCAACACACTATTATATTCTCTTAAGATATGTTCCTATTATCTTTAAATGATCTAGAGAACAAATTTTTTATTAATTAAGACTTTAAGAATCTTGTATGACCCTGATTTTAACTTCCTGAATTTAGTCATGCCATAAAAATCTGCTAATGTAAGAAAGATTGATAATCAATTCTAACACTGGCAAATAAGGAGTTTGAAGTGAAAAGTATAGGAACTGCAAGAGGTTAGTGTCTCATTCTTTTTTCATCATCTCTCTCAGCTTCCAGCAGTCAGCAGTAGAAGGATCTCCTGAGTTTCATCCTTGTATTTATTGCCAGGAGACCTAGGAATTTATGTAGGAATTATGCTGCGTATCACAGGGCAGTTGGCCTATTCAAGACAGCATTTCAAATAAGTTATTTCAAGCCGCGTGATGTTTTTATTTGAATTAGGGTAGGTTAGGAAATACACAACTTAGCCATACCAGGTGATACCAGCAGGCTAATGATGATTTTGGGATAGGTGACCAGATACGCTTTCATTCACCTCTTTTCTTTATATAGAAATATCTACTGCAGAGATTTAGAAAAAAGAGGTGTCATTTGACTGGATTGCAGTGTTGCTTGTCTACGTGCTTGCTGGCTTCTACAAAGAATGTTGGTAGACAGCTCAAACTTTCCCTTTATAAAGACGCTTCTGATTATCCCCCATTACACTTTATCTTTTTACAACTTATTAGAAATGTAAGTGATATTGCAGAGAAACTAAATTCTCTTTTTCATTTGCTAACTATTTGCATAACTGAATTGACTTATTTTTCTTCATAGATAACTGATGTTATAGGCTTGTCAACATTAAGAAAATAGAATTTGAATTATTAATGATTCAAATAGGCTGAAAAGTAGAAAGAAAAATGGTAATGAAGTCTTGATGTGTCTCAATACCAGGAGAAACTAAAGTGAACTCAGCTTAAAGTTGTAATATTGCTGGACTCAAAATAATGAAAAAAAAAGAAAAAAAAAAGAAAAAAAAAGAGTAGAAATTAAAAAAATAATTTGAAAAGTCAGAAATGATGTTGGCCTCTCTCACGGGATTTCCTGGGGGGAGGGAGGACAACCACCAAGCTCTGTCATGACTGTAGATAAAAAAACTTTTATTGTCAGAGAATCAGTTGTTCACTGCATAGCATTGAGTGCTGGGGCCTCACTCACCCTTATGGTGTAAATCATGTTAAATGACTTCCCCCCTCATCCTTTAAATTTTTATGTATGTTGAACATTGTTAATAGCTCTCCAAAGACAGCATGTCAGACTAATAATTGACTTCATTCCCAGACAGTACTGAGGTCACTGAAAAGACATTTACTTACATCCACAAGCATTAGACTGGGACCAGTAGTTACTTTCTTGAGCCCTTAAAGGTTATGTGAGATCTTTGTGAAGAATGAATTTTCTGCTGAAGTGTCCCAAAAGTATTCTAGTTTTTACTATTGGCAACTATGATATCTGTGAAATGCCTGTTGTCAGGGAATGACATCCTTAGTATCAACTGGAGGCAGAAAAGTTTTTTGGTTTTTTTTCACTTTGGAAACACCTCAGGTCAACACAAAGCCTATCACAAAAACATGTAGAAGGTAGTAGTGACATTTGTGTATTACACAAATGACGAATAAAATACATCAATGAACACTTCTCTTAAATAAATTTGTTGCAGTGTTTCAGCTACAGTGAACCAATAATGCAAAACAGGAAATACAATCGTATGCGTTGTTGTAAATATATGCTTTATTATTCCCCTTATGTTACATCCTTATGTATTTTATGTTCAGAAGTTTTCAATGAAGACAGTACTGAAATTTTAAATCTTAAGCTATAATGTTGCCAAGAGGGATATTCATGGACTCCACACATTATTCAATGTGAATACTCCGGGAGACCTTTATTATTGGTTGCATAATCACTTATATACTCTGAAGTTGCTTTCACACACACACACACACACACAAACAACTCTTCATTGGCTATAAGCTACTGTTCACACGCCTGGTTACAATACTTGATTGGATAAATCCACCTGTTCATGAGGCATTCTTTTTACTTCTGACTAGTTACTTAAGAAGTTTTCTTATCTTGTTTTTCTTGCATTCTTTCTCATGAATCTATTTTTCACCCAAAGTCAAGACAAGGCAGAAGCCACTTGCAGCTTCAGCTCTTAAAGCGCCAACATACTGTCACTTATCTTCTGTCCAATTAATCTGAGTTAATCATGGGATGAATGCTGCATCTCTTGCCTTGGAATTACTAATAATAGCTCTTCCTTAAAACAATGCTGGAGTGGTTAAAGAATCTAAGATGATTGTTTGAATTATTCTGCATGTGAACTGCTGCGAGAATGAAAGTTGCTATTTTTGAAGCATTTGTGCTCAAAGAGATAATGAGATGACTTCTTGAAACTAAGGATTACAAAGCATAGAAGTGCCAATAATCATTAACTGGAAGTGAGTTTACTTTCTCCAACTGAAGAGAATAAAAACAGGAAATATATCTCTTATGCATCATTAAATTGACCTCTGGGGGTGTATGGCACTGGTGAATATTTTTTTAAAGTGTTCTTGTTATAAGAGAAATTTGTTCTAGCATACATATTATTGGTTTATATCTCTCTGCCTCTTATGATTTTCATTTTCTATCTATTTGATATGGGAATATTTTGCTGCAATGTAAGACAGGAAGTTTGGTGAAGAAGAGTCCTAACAAAATTAAGTCATTGTCTTTGTATGTAATCCATGTTCAAGAATAAAAAGAAATATACAAATGTTTTAGATAATGATTTTTTTAACAGGGGAAATATTTTAAGATTTCTATTTGTATTAATCTTTATGACATGAGAATAAGGACATGAGGTAAAGCACAAAGGCAATGAAAAAAGTGTGTTTAAATGCCACAGCTGAGAACTAGATAATCTAATTTTTTTCACTGATTTCAGGTATTTTTTAGGTTAGAGAGTTCTAGTCAGGCACTCTAGTGTAATGACGTTATCAATATTTGTTTGATAAATCTGTCATACTTATATTCTGACTGTGATGGTGGTTGAACACTAGCATAGGATGCCCAGAGAGTTGTGGAGTCTGCATCATTGGAAGTATTTAAAACCTGACTGGACATGGTCCTGGGCAAACTCCTCTAGCTGACCATGCTTGAGTAGTTCGGTTGGAGTAGATGATCTCAAGAGGTCTCTTCCAATCTCAACTATTGTGTAATTCTGTGACTTTAAAACAGACTAGTGTTGCCACTATTAAAGTGGTTAGGGGGCTGTTGATGAGTGTCGCATGTCCACAGATTCAATTGAATACTTGTGAATTGGTGGATGAATGAATACCTATGTATGAATAGGTGGATGGGCTGTATGAAGTCAAATAAACATATCAAATGAGCATTATGGCAGATAGGGTCTTTCTTGTTTATGGTGTCTCCCTTCACCCTCTTCCCCTGCTGCTAATGATATGATTTGTTTAAACCTGTCATGAGGCAAAAGGGAGTTTTCCTGTTTTCTACAGTGTCCAAGATTGCATAGAACCCTTTGGAGGAAAAGGGGAAGTGCAGCCACTTTGGGAGGCCCATTCAGTCCAAAGAAACTCCTGTTTGCTTCCTGTCCTGCCTTGGAAGGACACAATAAGCAGGGGAGAGTGTTGTTTCTAGATCTTTTGTTTTCAGTCTGTCCCAGCAGATTGGAGTTTTTCCCTCCAGAAAGTGAATCTTGTTCTAATAACATTTTAATGCTCTGCTACTTTAGCAGCTGGAAATCTTCCTGGTTTGTGTACTTTAAGGAAAAACTGGGACGATTTCACATTCATAGTCTTGTTGATAGAGGTTTTCTCCACAAACATAGTGAATAGAGATGCCTAAAGAGAGCTCAGATCCCAAAATAAAGAATATGATATATTTTCCTTTAATAGCTCACACTGTTTGGAGAAATTATTTTTTACTTCTCTGTGAAATATGTTACCATGTGAGGAGGAACAATATGCTGGTGTTCTCAACTAAGTTGGCTTTGTTAGGATTTTAATGAACAAGATCTGCTAGTGTTCAGTCTGTAAGATTAATTTAGACTAAATCATAATGCTCAAGGAACTTTGATTTGTTAAGTGATGCATAATTGACTTTTATGATGATTAAACTTAAATTGATGCATTTATGCCAATTTTCTCTCTAACTTTGAGGTTGACTGAATTGTTGCAACATCTGGATTCTGTGATAAATGAAGGAAATTTTAATTTGTTCTGCTTATGCCCCATTATGTTAAGGAGCTCTCACATGGCATCATTTAGGTATTTTTTTTTTTTCTTGTATTCCTTTATTGCCAGCTATGTGTATTTTTTCCTATATTCCTTTCATATACCTCCAAATAGCTTATACTTGTCAAACGTAAGTGCCTAGCACTATCTGTGTGCTCTTTGACAGAAGCAGTTTCATACAAACTGATGTCAAGTGTATTACGTTTCTGATGGAACTTTAGCCCAGATAGAATCATAGAATCATTTAGGCTGGAAAAGACCTTTAAGATCATAAAGTCCAGCCGTAAATCTAACATTGCCAAATTCACCAATAAACCATGTACCTAAGTGTCACATCTACACGTCTTAATACCCCCAGAGATGGTGATTCAACCACTACCCTGATCAGCCTGTTCCAGTGCTTGATAGCCCTTTCAGTGAAGAAATTTTTCCTAACATCTAACCAAAACTTCCCCTAGCACAACTTGAGGCCATTTCCTCTTGTCCTATCACTTCTTACTTGGGAGAAGAGACAAACACCCACCTCACTACAACCTCCTTTCAGGTACTTGTAGAGAGTAGTAAGGTCTCCCCTCAGCCTCCTTTTATCCAGACTAAGTATCCCCAGTTCCCTCAGCTGCTCCTCATATGACTTGTGCTTGACACCCTTCACCAGCTTCATTGCTCTTCTTTGGACGTGCTCCAGCACCTCCATGTCCTTCTTATAGTGAGGGGCCCAAAACTGAACACAGTACTCAAGGTGCAGCCTCACCAGTGCCCAGTACAGGTAGACAATCACTTCACTACTCCAGCTGGCCACACTATTTCTGTGAGGTGGTTTCAGACACAGCTAAGACCACACCGTCCCTCACTTACTCCTCTGTACCTAGTGAGATGGGGAGAGAAACACAACAAAGGGCTCATGGGTAGAAATGAGGACAGGGTTGGCTCACTCACCAATTATGGGCATGGGCAAAACAGACTCAACATGGGGAAGAAAAATAAATCTAATTCATTAGCAATCAATCAGAGTAGGATAGTGAAACATAACAACATCTTAAAATTCCTTCCCCCCACCCCTCCCTTCTTCCCAGGCTCAAATTAGTTTGCTCCCAATTTATCTACCTTCTGCCCAACCCAGCAGTGTAGGGAGCAGGGAATGAGGATTGCAGTCAGTTCATCTAAGTTGCTCTTTCTGGCATGAGTTCCCTCCCACAAGCTAAAAGAGTTCAGAAAAAAAGTATCCCAACATGGGCTTCTTACAGAGTCACTGACCTCTTCAGGCACATCTCCCAGCTCTAGCATGGGGACCTCCACGTGTTGGAGATGGGTCTTCAGTCTGGCACTCCTCCTCCCCTAGCTCTGGTGTTGAGCATCTCTACAGTCTTCTTGCTCTGTTATGAGCTCTTGGTGTGGTCACAGCTGCCCTTGGCACAGCCTCCTGCTCTGGCATGGAGTCTTCCATGGCCTACATGTGGTTATCTACTCTTCTGTTGAACCTCTGTGGGATGCAGGGGACTCCATTTACCTTCTCCTCACTCTTTTCCTTGCTGATCTGGGTGTCTGTAGTTCTCTGTGTTCTCCCCTTCTCCTCCTCTCTCCTCATGTTGAAGACGGTCTTTAGTTCATGTAAATGGTCGCCTGACAGCTCTTTCCTCTCCTTGACAAACTGCTTCTTCACCTCATAAATATGGATTTAAAGAGGCATTTCCCTTTCTTTGATTGGCTCAGCCTGGGCTGGAGGCAGGTCCGCCTTGGAGCCAGGGGAGCTTCTTGAAGCTTCTCACAGTAGCCATCACTATAGCCCCTTCCCCCTCTACCAAAAACAGCCTCACACGCATGCAAACCAAACACATTCTGATACAAGCCAGGCTGTTCTTGGCCTTCTTGGCCACTTGGGCAAGCTGCTGGTCCATATCCAGCCAGCCGTTGACTGACCCCCAGTAGCTTTCCAGCTACTCTTCCCCAAGCCTGTAGTGTTGCATGAGGTGGTTGTAACCCAGGTGCAGGACTTGGCACTTAGCCTTGTTGAACTTCATACAGCTGGCCTCAGCCTATCAATCCAGGCTGTTCTGATCCCTCTGCAGGGCCTTTCTACCTTTAAACAGATCAACACTGCTGCCCAACTTGGAGTCATCTGCAAACTTACTGAGGGTGCACTTGATCCCCTCATCTATCCATTAGCTCTTCCCCTTGCTGAAGTTCATGAGGTTCCTGTGAGCCCATTTCTTCAGCTTCAAGATCATCCTGTGTGTCAGCACAACCCTCTGGTGTATCAGTCACTCCTCGCAGTTCTGTGTCATCTGCAGACTTGCTGAGTGTACGCTCTGTTCCATCATCTAGATCATAAATGAAGGTGTTGAACTGAATTGGACAGAGTATTGACCCATAGGTTACATGCCTAGCTTCTGGCAACTTACAAACATGTAGTTTTTGCTCTCTGTTGTATGACTGTAATGTTATTTCAGGTTTATGCAGACAGTTTGTGTGCAGTAAGTAAAATGAACTGCTAGGTACTTCTGTGTTCAGATAGACAAATTTCACCTAGATCCTTTGTGACAAGATTGCTTGTTCCAAGATGTCTCAAACAATGTCTCTACTGCCACATTTTTGGTAACAAGAGCTGGCTGAATTATGTGATACCACCCTTGACTAAATCTTGTGCTTTAATAAGAATATGCCTTTTACCATGAGTGGCTTTCATATTGGCCACAACATGTTAAAGGCTGTTCCGACACACAAATTTCATGCATTGTGGAAATATTTCACTAAGCCTATGTGTCTCCTGAAGGTTACATGACCTAGCAATAATACAGAAAACAGATTCATTTACTTATTTACACATTTTCTAAATGACTTTTCCATTCACCTTTTGTAAGTCATGAGTATTTATAGTATTAAAGAGTTAGTTTTATCACTTTACTGTGGTAGATAGATCTACTGCCTGTAGGAATAAATAGTTTAGTATGAACCAGGTCTTCTTTTGCCTAGTCTCTGAAAACTTTTGACCGTGAAAGAAGTCCTAGCTTTTAACTCTAATTTTGATAGCAGTTACTGACACCTTCTAAGTGCTCATTTTGCATGTTTTTCAGTTGATATTTTGGTAGCTCTTAGAGAGAAATTCTCAGAGAATTCATGAAGCCTGCATTTAGTATACTCCAACTGAACTCAAATTCTTTAATATTCAAACTTAGTGTTAAGATATCTATTTTTATGGATGGTTAAATGTGGTTAAAATGCACACACATGTAGTTAACATACATATACTTCGTGAATAACTAGAGAAAAATAAGAATAATTTAGCAGTCTTTTTGATACATGTTATCATTTAATTACTCTGCATATGTTACAGATTTGGTGAAAGCTATGTTGTCATAGTGGTATTCTGATAAAAAGTCATATCCCTACTGAAGTAAAAAGACTTTGAAAATGTGTCAGTTTTAATTACGTATTGTTATCAACCCATATATTGCTGATCTAAAATATGCTTTTAAAATGGAATGTTTATTTGACTTCTGATATGGGAATAATAACATTCGAAAGTTGAGAATGAATTTATTTTATTTAATCACAGTGACCGTGCAAAACCTGAGAAATTTAATTTTTAAATTAGATGTTAGAGCAAGATTGAACCTTAAGAATTTCTATTCTTTAACTGTTAGATTTTGTTCTCATCTATCTCTAGTAAAGAAGTTTTTTTAATACATTTGGCACTTGTTGTGCATGCTAACATTGCCTTGTGATTAGATTTATTGCCTTAGGGAAAATGCTTGACTAATGGGTTCACTGGCTGTAATCAAATGTGCTCTGTTTTTATTTTATTTTTTATTTTTTTGTATGTGATAATGTTACTTAATGTGTGGACCCAGAAAGTATAATTTCAGGTTTTGTACATTGTAACATTTCCTTCATTTTAGTTCCATCTCCCTTGAAATCTGATGAAAATTGCTGCTGCAGGAATTTCAAGTGACAAAAAATATGGATTTTTTTCCAAAAACTAGTAGTATATTTACCAAACGGAGGAGATCACAATTTATGCAAGTGACAAGGTACTAAACGCTAAGCTGAGAGAATAACCTTTTCTCTAGAGCTTTTTAATAAATAAAATATATATCCCCTTACTTCCCCATCCCATATTGGTCTGTAACCATTACCTGTTACAGAATGTTTTGCCTTGTCTTAATCTCTGAGTAGAACAAATAATGTCATTCTTAATGCAGAAGTGTCTGATACTCTGAAGCAAGATTTTGTCAAAATACATATGCCCTTGAGTAAAATCCTGGCAGTCACTCCAATAAAGATAAGCTCTCTTTTTTATCAACTGTATGTCAGGCTGGCATATAACCTTCCATGGGGCTATGGAATTCATTCACTAAATTACATTTTACATTGAGAGGAACCCGAGGGATCAAACGGATTATGTTGTTGTAAGGGATTTTCTTTTTATTCTAGATTAGTGCTAAAACAGACTGCTTTAAAAATGTGGAGTACCTCCAAGCTGAGGGTATTTGCAAACCCACTAGAAAGTTGGAGAGGTGCCTACTGCTGTTCAGCTGCCTGAACTTTACTACTGGTCTGGGCTGCTGGAAGTGTACAAGCTACGTAAGACTTGCACAGAAAGGATTGGATTTTTCTTTTTTTAAATGGAAATAGCCTATTTGCCTGCTCTTACTTCTGCATTAGCTGCTTTGCTATTACAAATTCTTTAGTAATTCTAAGTTATATCTGTTCATTTTAACTGTAAGAAGGCAACTCTTAGCTTTAACCATTGAAGTTCTGGTCACAAAAAGACAAAGAAGCTCCTGCTTATCTGGTCATTACTACAGCCGAGTCCCAAAAGGATTTACAAATAGGAAAAAAATTGGTTATATATATTTTTTTCTTCCTGTAGAAAGAAAAGGCAACTTAATTTACATGTCTATGCCTTCAGTGTGACAAGGAAAGCCAGACCAAAGTGCAGTTAGGCATTGACCTGTCTCGTTTTCTGGGTGTAATACACATCTGTGCTTGTGGTATCTTCATGTTGAGTATAACCTTGTCATACCCTGCATTTTCTGTTTATCCTTTTAAAGAATGGTAGATTAATTAATTCAGAGCAACCACACATTGTTCTCTCAATTTTTTGTTGTTGTTAATTACTTGACTTCTCCGTAAAGGAAATAATGTGTGCTGCTTAAATTCTAAGTCCTAGAACGCTAGAACAACATGTTTTCTGTAAGTGCAAAAGTGATGTCTTTCTTTTTGAAAAGGGACAAGTTCTCTTCAGTGTATGCATTTTATATGCACAAAAGGAGACAAGCAGGGCAGTGACTGTTGGCTTTATGAATACTTTTTCAGAACAGTGGTTCTATTAAACAATTTTGTATATCTATATATATATCTCTATATATATCTATATATATATCTATATCTATCTCTAAAATTCCCCACCCCTGTCCCTTGCAGCTTTGAAATTAATTTCCTAGATAAAATACAAAGAACTTTCCTGATCTTCAGTGTTAAGTTCTTCAGAAGTATGGTAACAGCTTACTCACTAGAGCATTTGCATAAGAGTAAAGCCCCACATCATGTCCTTGGTTTACTTGACCTGCATCAAAATCTAGCTTAGTCTTTTAACATGCCTGGTGGTTAGACAAGCTTTCTGTATAATGTTTCTATACTTTATTGTGCTTGGAGGCATTGATAGGTGTTTTTGAAGCTTATACTGGTGCATTTGTACATGTCTGACTATACTACAGTCCCTCCTCCCTTATGTTTTTTGCGCTTACCAGTTGGCGAGTGAATTTTGATACATTTCTCCAATGTCCTTGGAGAAAGGTATTGGATGTGTCTCAGTATGGTTGTATTTAATTTAAATATGTGGCCTCCTAAATATTCAACATTAATCTTGTCAGCATGGTAGAAGTCTTCCCTGCTATATAGCCCCATATGTTCTCATTTAGTATGGATTATCTTTTTTCAGAACATTGGAATGTGCTAAGCAACATATAGAACAGCAGCAACAACAAAAAGTTCTATTTAAATTTTTTTCCAGATGGCAACTATTTGCTCACTCTGTGCTTTCTCTGATCTTGGAATAGTATGTTAACAAAATGATTTATGACTGTAGTTTAGTGAAAATCTTTATTTCAGTGAGTCACTTCAAAAGTCCTGGCAAAAGTCAGGAAGTCTAAGACACTGATCATTATAACTTTATAAATAATTGCATTTCATTTTATTGAGTGGAATTACAGATTTGCACGTACTGAAGATCTTTGCCACACATTCTGTTAAATAATATTCCTCTGTATACTTTCTGTCTCCTAGAGATTTTATAATTCAGACAACAGCAAATCCTTAAGAGAAAAAATTACATTTACTGGAGATGAGTCACTGGGAGATCAAAGAATTTAAATAATTTGCTCATAACTACAAAGTGTAATGAAGACTTATTTTGAGCACTTCTTCCTTCACTCATTGTCAGTCTCTAATCACTGTGAGAACTTCCAGTCAAAATCAAAGAGGTTGGCTTTTGTATTACATTAAAACCTTGGTTTTAACACCAGTATTCATTATGTCAGCAAAGGTTACAAACAGAATAGATGATGTAAAAGAATAAACAGGGCAAAGGAGTTTTGGGATATACATCATGACAAACTTAGAAGGATGTCAGAGCAAAACAACTTTATTTTCTGTCAACAACTTTTAACAAAGTTAATCCTGACTGTGTAATTCTAGGTACCTGTTCACCTATGCCAACTATTTTAATAGAACATCAGCTGTGTAGTGAGTGTCTAGGGGAGTCTAAAATTCTTCATGTGTTAGTGACCATGGAAGTTAATACCATGAAGTGAGTGAAAAATACTTAGATCACTGTTCTTTCAGGATCACTTTTCATAGAATCATAGAATCATAGAATGGTCTGGGTTGGAAGGGACCTTAAAGATCATCTAGTTCCAACCCCCCCTGCCATCAGCAGGGACACCTTCCACTAGACCAGGTTGCTCAAAGCCTCATCCAGCCTGGCCTTAAACAATTCCAGGGAGGGGGCAACCACAACTTCCTTGGGCAACGTGTTCCAGTGTCTGACCACCCTCACAGTGAAGAACTTCCTAATATCTAATCTAAACCTCCCCTCTTTCAGTTTAAACCCATTTCCCCTTGTCTTGTCATTAGTTGGCCTTATGAAAAGTCCCTCCCCAGCTTTCTTGTAGACCCCTTCAGGTACTGGAAGGCCGCTATAAGATCTCCCCGGAGCCTTCTCTTTTTCAGGCTGAACAGCCCCAACTCTTTCAGCCTGTCTTCATAGGAGAGGTGCTATATGAATTATATGCTGTAGAAATCAGTCTTTCCTCTGTGGGTAATACTGATACACACTTAATTAAAACTTACAATTGGAAATAAAGATGGAAAAAAGGCTGGATGAGGAAGATGAGACGTTGAAATTGAAAACCTGAGTTGAAGGAGAAATGGAATTTAGTGACAAATAAAGCGGAAATCAAAACACATGAAAGGCAGAAGTATTTTTATAGATGATGTACCGCACATAAAATGAGATGATAGAGTCAAATGGTTTAACATATCTGAGACATGAATCTGGAAGAAAATGGCTTTAGGAGGTAAGAAGCTTACAGTCACAGGGTCAAGTATAAATCGATACATATAAGGAAAGAACTTGAGTTAGCTATGCAGAGGACCTAAAATACTGGATAGTATTTTTGTGATGTGGTTATATAAGGAAGGTTTGAAAATGGAATATGAACTAAAATTTGAGAAATTCAGGAATATGAAGTTTCTGTCTTTGCTTTTCTGATTGAAAGAGGGTCTTTTGAGGTTCACTCAGAGATTTGATTTAGCTGTTTCATAGTCATGAAGTTATGAATAGTTGCATCAACAGAGGATATAAAGCAAAAGTTTAGGTTTTCCGATTTGGCTCATTTTAAGTGTCATTCCAGAAACTCTTCAGAATAAACTGTATGTTAGTGCTCAACATACTAAAAACTAATAAAGAATCCAAAACTATATGATACTATGAACATACTGGCTGTAGCTGGATGAAAAATAATACTCTTCAAAGACAAAATGAAATACAAGTAAATAGAAAGCTGATAAAACCAGTTTTGTTTTTTTTTCTAGAATTCTGCATGACATAATTAGAAATTACCTGTAAGAAGTAATTAAAACACTCAATTAAATACAAGGGGGAAAATTAAAGAATAATTATACCTTGTCAAAAGTTTCTAAAGTTAGGAACTAGTACTGTGGCTGTATGTGCCCAATTTTATTTGCAAGCAAGATACAAATTAATAAACATAGTTAAGTGCAACTTCTGTGGGTTTGAGTCGACTAGCTTGTGTGATGGATAGTGTACTGCAACTGTAAGTGCAAATTACATATAATCAATGGAAGTTGAGCTTTCAGATTTTTCTTCTCTACTCTTTTGAGTATGCAATATTGTGTCCTCATGCAATTGAGACAATGAAAAAATACGTGATAATAAAAAGTATATTGTTATGCACCAATATGGGAAGAGGCCAGTTGAGAAAAATTAATAAATATATAAATAGCTTATTTACAAAAAAATCAAATATACGTTTCTACTTCTGGATCTACATGGAAACTGCCTGGAAAAATTATTACTATACTTGTACTCAGAAACAAATTTTTAGGAAAAAGAAATCCGTACCAGTTTTTCAGACTCATTAATGTAGTCATAACCCTTTCTATGTCAGGCTGATATTCACCCAGATATAATGAGTTTACATGTTTCGGTCTGAAGTTGGAAGGCTTTATGTCCATTGAAATGTCTTTGTGGCATGCAGGATGCATTCAGCTGCAAGAGAAGTGTCATAATAAAGTGCCAGTCAAGGGACATAAACTCTTGCCTCTTTCCTAGAAGATCAAACTGCGATTGGTAAAATATGTTAGTATCAGAGTTGGCGCTTTTTCGTGTGTGGTTTTTTTTGTTGTTTTATTGTTGGGTTTGGGTTTTATTTTGTTGTTGTTGTTTTGGTTTGGTTTGGTTTTTTGTGGGGTTTTTTTTACATTTTCTTGTTTATTTACAGTTTAAGTACACTGTTAGCCCTGGAAACACAATCAGAAATCGTTTAATCTTTCTAAAATCTATTCTGTAATGTAATACAGCTCATTTACACTTTCCTGAATGATAAATTGAAAACATAGTGGAAGTTTAAACGTGCTGAAAGCTCCCCCTGCTGTTGAAGAGCTATTAAGAGATGAGTCATCCCTTGGATTTTGTGTTTGAAAGAAAAATATTCAAGGTATTTTTTGGTGTCATATATGGTTAAGGTTATAAATTTTTTCTGGCTAAGATCAGTTAACAACCTCTGAAGATTACATTTTGAGAATGTCATCCCTTGGATTTTGTGTTTAAAAGAAAAATATTCAAGGTATTATTTTGTGTCATATATGGTTAAGGTTATAAATTTATTCTGGCTAAGATCAATTAACAACCTCTGAAGATTACATTTTGAGAATTTCAGGTAGTTTATTGTAGCGATGCTGCATTCTATAAGGTGCCATGAAATTGCTTAAGTTTATATTATATTTATACATAGTGGATTTTGTGTTTAAAAGAAAAATATTCAAGGTATTATTTTGTGTCATATATGGTTAAGGTTATAAATTTATTCTGGCTAAGATCAATTAACAACCTCTGAAGATTACATTTTGAGAATTTCAGGTAGTTTATTGTAGCGATGCTGCATTCTATAAGGTGCCATGAAATTGCTTAAGTTTATATTATATTTATACATAGCCTGAGCCAAGGTAACTGTCTTTCTGTCTTTGCTATTGTATTGAAGAAAAAAAATATATATATACAGGATAGATGCCTGTATATAGCACCTGTATATAGATGGCATCGTTCATATGCCATTCTGCATATGAATGATGTGCTCCTGTTATCCACAAAAACCAAAAATCAGTTCACAGAATCACAGAATGGTTGAGGTTGGAAGGGACCTCTGAAGGTCATCTAGTCCAAC